>NW_027514471.1:600000-900000 GCF_048772815.1 Callospermophilus lateralis | reverse complement strand
CACAAACGCAACACAGAAAAAGACAAACAGTAAATGTTTAACATGACTCCAAGAAAAAGATTAGAACTGAGTAACTGGTAAATCTTAATGGGTTAGGCAATAAAGACAGACAGTAAACTCAACATGAGTTCGGGACAATGAACCAAACTGAGTAGCCGGCAAAACCTGATGGGCTGGCAAACCGAATCCTGAAGCAAAATGTAACTGAGATGAGGAAACTACTATTCTTTGATTTCCCTAGTCTTCCGGAGTGTCCCCCAGAAACATGACCTTGGGCTCTGTGACAGGTCTGTCACACCATAGGAGAGAGCTAATGCTCTTCACCAACAGCCACTTTGCCATGCCCTGACTTGAAATCCGAAACCAGAAATAGGCTCCTTACTAACCCCGAGAGGAGTCCCTTGAGGTCTTTCGTCCACCGCTGCCGGATATCTCACCTGGGGCCTCCAGATAAATAGGTGCGGCGAACGTCAGAGGAAAAGACAACAAAGAGGTTTTCTCATGCATCAGCAAAGGGTTTATTCGGGGTCCAGCATGCTGGGGCTCAGAGCTCACTTCAGAGGACCAAAAATCAAAGAGCCCCGAGAACAACTTGAGCAGAGTATATATACATTCTTTAGAGAGAGCAGGGATTTACATACATCATTGCCTCCTTTAGGAAATCATCATGTACCACGGGAAAATCAAATAACAACTCTTAAACATGATTAGCACATTCATTGGCGGGAAAAGGTCAGGCAGGGAGTGATTGGTCAGCCCTGAGAAGGGGTATACGTTTAAATTTATTGGTTGAAGCCCTGAGATGTATACGTGGTGAGCTGCACGGTTTCTGGGAAGTGGTTGTTAAGTAACTAGGTGTTCAGGGAAGATTTCAACACACATCTAATGGGCAGTTTCAGGAATTGTCTTAACTGCCACAGGAATTTTAGGTTCTGAGTGCAGCTTGGAAACTTTACAAAACCTGGTTGTTTACGTTTCAATTTCAATTTGTTTTATTCTTTCAGAACCTTACAGTGGAATGCGAGAGACTTCATCCACAATGACTGCTCTTTTGGCCATTTTGGTTTTGGATGCACACATGGGATCTTTTCTTAGATCCGTCTGTTGCTGATAATCTAAGCCACAGCCTCAAACAGGGCCAAGAGCCTGATTAAGACACATCCCTTTCCAAAGCAATTACATCTCTGAGGTCAGTTACAGAACTCAGTCTCTGAGAGGAATCACACCAGTGTTCAAGCCCAGGTGGACCCAGTCATTCTTCCAACCACCACACATATGACCACAATTAAATCCAAAACACTCCCACATGGCACTCATCTTCTTACATACATACACTCATGATAACCTTTGGCTAGAGGCTTCCATGAATGGCGCAGCCCACGAGAGTGTCCAAAATAAGCTCCCTTGCAACTCATTTGCCTAACCTCAGGGTGGCCTGAGCACCCTTCCTGTGAACCAGGATTGATCACATAGTTCCTCCTGTAATACTGCTCTGCTTCTCCAATTTGAGGCCTACTGACTGTCAGGTATAGATTCTTTATGTGATTTGGAGTCATTAGGAAACCAAAGTAAATTTGCAAGGCTTGGAAAAACTCATTTGACCCAAAGGATACCTATTGTCACTTGGTGGAGGTCAGGAACCTTACAGAGGAAGGCGAGAGACTTCATCCACTATCACTGATCTTTTTGCCATTTTGGTTTTGGATGCACACATTGGATCTTTCTTTATATCCATCAGGCGCTGCTAATCTAAGCCACAGCCACACACAGGGCCACGAGGCTGATTCAGAACATCCTTTTCCAAAGCAATTAAGCAAAGAGCCACAGGTGATGCCCATTCATTTCCATTTGAAAACTGTTTTCTTCAAGATTCACAAAGGGGTGGCCTGAGGCAGAGACCTTCCTGACTTCAGAGCAACATAACAATAAGTAAGCAAATCCCAATGCAGGGTTTCTCCACTGAGACTATACTAGTCACAATGATATCTGAGTTTTCTGAGATGCTTGTCATTCCCTTCAACAATCCAGTACATGGCCATGTCACAGAGCTTTTAGGTGGTATATACATCTTGGACAAAAAACCATGAGCCTATTCTGGAGAGTGGCCAGAATTCAGAAAGAAAACAGGAACTTAGAAAGTTAGTAGGTGTTGCCCATCGAAAAGGCAACCAGCAGTCCTTTTTTAAAATGGGCAGGATGAATGCTGGAAAGCTTTCTACTAGTCAGGATACATCCATTGATGCATTCCTTTTTCTAATGTGTACAACCAAGAACACAGTGGGATACACAGACACAGAAACACTCACCTTGTCAAAGGACTTTCTAGAAACAGTCCACTCTAAACCAAACAAACCGCCTTTCCTACCTATTCTCAGAACATGAGACAAAACCACAAACTCACACCCACTCTCAAAAAGGCACCTCTTTCCCCAAGTAAGTCTGTGAGTATCCAGAGTGTCCTCTGACGTGTGGGCCATAGTATGTTCCCCCGAAATGGCCTGTCCTGTCTCAGATCTGGTCTCTTTGTCCATCTCTGTTAAGTTGTATGGAGCCTGTGCTGACCACTACCTGCTTTCTCAGGAAAGGCCCGTCTTCAGAGCTCTACTTGCATTTGGTCATCCTTAAACCATTAGGTACCAAGAGAGACAGACTCTCTCCTTGGTAAATCCAAACAAGTGAGCCCACTGGGAATGGGACTGGGCCTGCCTCTGGATGCCTGGCTTCCTGGATCTCAAGTTCAGAGAGTTTCATAACCAAAGAAGTGAGGTAGGTCAATTCCTAAAGGAAGGGAATGAGGTCACTGCCTTGGCAACCACTTTGTCCTTACAGTTGCTTCCAAAGGTCCCTTGAGATGGAGGCTGCCCCTACTTCCTGTGAAACTTTCAGAAGTTAGAATGGTATATCAACCATAGACACCCAGGAGAAGCTCTCCACACAGGATTGTTTTGGTCCATCTTTTTTATATCAATAGGAGAGAGGCTGATTCAGACACATACCTTCATCCTGACCAGCTTGTTTGCCATGGAAGATGACTTTTGCTCTCTCAGGTCCTTCATAGCTGCCTACATCTTCTCCAGGGATCATTTCTGCATCAACCTTTGAGGTTCTCAGCAGGTGGAAGATTCCCTACATTCCTGTATTGTAAGACCTACTCTGTCCCTGCTCTTTTGTAAAGTTAGATTGAGGGAACAGTGTATGGTTAGGGTTAATAATATATTTTATTTGGGTTAGGAAACATTCTGTGGGATAAATAATGGTATTAGGAACCTGCGATATTCACAAGAATATATAGGTGAAATATAAGTATAAAACCTGAAATCTAGGTACGATTTGAAGCCCAGAAGGGAATTGGGCCCTTTAGTGCGATACTTAGCTTTGAATTATGTTCTACACAGATGTCTCAGATAAATCGATATGCAATGGCAGAGGACCTTGTACCTTGGATGAATAAATGTCTTAGAGAACATCCAGTCAAAAAGAAATAGTCGGCAGGATTAGGAAGGTAGTCAGTAGGTTTTGAAAAAAGAGTGAGTATAGGATTTGGACAAAACGTTCATTAGCAATAGGGTTTCGGGTAGAGAGTGAACGTAAATATGAGCACATACGAAGAGTCAGTCACAATGATGAACTGGGAAAAATATGTTGGAAAGCAGATATCAATAGAGACATTAGGAAAACAGGCAAAGTATAATGTGAGTGATAGGGTTAGACATTTTCAACATGGTTGAGGATGAATATATAATCTTAGGTAGAAAGACATATGTAGTCATCAATAGGATTGATATTTTAGAGCATTAGGCAACCTGGGCATGGTTGTTTTTAATAATCCATGCTCACTTTCCATTTTGCTTTGGTGAAAGGTTAATAAAATAGTCACTTGTCACTTTCTGTTTTTCTGTATGCTTAACAAAACACTGTTGAAATCTTGAGAACTGTTTGCTATTTTGGTTCCCAGAATGTGCTATCCCCAACTGCCAAACTGCAGAATGTACTCCCTCACCCAGTTGCATGCAAACTGCACACTCGCCCTGACCCATAAATAAATTTCCCTCCCTGCCCTGTCCAAGGAAAGTATATAAGCTCTGTTAAAGCTGTTCTCAGGGCTCTTTGCTCTATTCAAGTGAGCTCTGAGCCCCAGCATGCTGGACCCCCAATAAACACTTTGCTGTGGCTGAGTGAAAATGGTATACTGTTCTGTACTTAAAAGATGCTTTCTTTTGCTTGGCTCTGCATAAAGATAGTCAGTTGCTGTTTGCTTTCGAGTGGGTAGACCCAGAAACAGGAACGTCTTGTCAACTAACTTGGACTAGACTCCCACAGGGGTTCAAAATCTCCCCCACTCTCTTTGATGAAGCCCTTCACAGAGATCTCAACAACTTCAGAACTACACACCCCAAAGTCACCCTGATTCAATATGTGGATGTCCTGCTCCTGGCAGCCAACACCAAGGAAAACTTTGAGTCTGTGACCCAAGCACTATTATCTGAGCTTGCTCAACTCAGGTATAGAGCTTTGGCCAAAAAGGCCCAAATTTGCCAGCAAGAAGTAATCTTCCTGGGGTATTTCCTTAGGCACTGTAAATGATGGCTCACTGACCCCAGGAAACAAAACGTTGTGCAGATACCACCCCCATTTAACAGGAGACAACATAGAGAGTTTCTTGGAACTGCTGGCTTTTGCAGGTTATGGACCTGGGTTTGTGTTCATAGCTGCTCCTTTATACCCGCTGTTAAATGAGAATGCCCAATTCCAATGGACCCTTTGAGCACCAGCAAGCTTTTGATAACATCTAAGAACACTAACACTGAACACCTCAACTTCACTGAGCCCAGCCTGCAATTTCAGAAAGCCCTACACTATGTTAAAAATGTACATCAACTCAATCAACTTAGTTCAAAGAAACTGCAGCCATTCCTGTAGGATCAAGAACAGAGTTTTAGACTAACTCACTCACAGTGAATGGAAATAACTGAATGGGTAACAAAAGCCTGTTGGTTCTGTTAATTGGTTAATGCTTACCATTCCAAGCTTCCTGCAGGAAAGCACGTACCAGGAACCAGACCAGGACAATTCTGGGAAGTGGACTTTACCTAAATTAAGCCAGCGAGATATGGACTTAAATATCTCCTAGTCTTTGTAGATACATTTTCAGGATGGATTGAAGCCTTTCCCACAAAAAAAAAAAAAAAAAAAAAAAACCGGCACAAATCGTGGTCAAGAAGATCCTGAAAGATATTTTTCAAAGACAGGGTCTGCCTAATGTAATGTGGTCTGATAATTGAACGGCGTTCATGGGCCAGGTAAACCAGGGGTTAGCCAGGACCCTGGGGATTAATTGGAAGTTACATTGTGCTTATAGACCCCAAAGCTCAGGACACATGAAAAAATAAATAGAAGCATTAAAGAGACCTTAAATAAATTAAGCTTAGAGACCGTCATAAAAGGGTAGACTATGCTCCTGCCTTATGCACTGTTTCATGAAAGAAATACTCCCTTTGTTTCTTTGTGTAACATCACCCCCTATGAAATTCTCTATGGGGCCCCTCCTCTGGTAAGGGACCTAACCCCAACTCTAAGACCTAAGTATCCCTTCCACACACCCTTGCTAGACAGACTTAAATCTCTTGAAAGAACTCAGCTATACCTGTGGAAACAGCTGGCCACTGCCTTCCAACCTGGGGACGAGGGGACTCCACATCGATATCAAGTAAGAGAATTCCTCTACATAAGAGGACATCAGGTGTCATCCCTGGAACCCCGCTGGAAAGGACCATACCAGGTGCTACTTATAACACCTACAGTGGTAAAAGTAGACGGAATCACTTCCTGGATCCATGCCTCTCATCTCAAGCCTGCAACCTGTCCAGACTCTGGCTGGAAACTGGAAAAGACTGGTAACCCGTTCAAATTCTGTATTTGCCACGTAGATAAGGCTATAGACTTTCCCCTTGGCCACCAGTAGACCTAACACTCATTAGCCCGTTCAGCAGCAATGGCTGATCACAAATCCTACAAGACAAGAAGTATGGTCTATCTTGCATACAGCCCCCTTAGGAACCTGGTGGCCATCTCTCCACCCAGACATTTGTCAGCTGGATATAGGTCTTTCCTATTAGGATATCCTTGATGAAGAGGATCCCACTAAAATTCCATTAAATCATTTCCGTACCATAGATAATGGAAACAAACATTATGGTTGTATAGACAGGCAAGCCAGATGCAGGTTGGCTAGCCTATATTAGTATGTTTGCCCCGCAGACTATCAAAGCCACAAACCGCCATGCCTGAGTGTGGGAAAAGATGACTTCTTCTGTAAGTCATGGGGATTTGAGCATACAGGGGCTGCCTGGTGGAATGTAAAATCCTCATCAAATTCAGTACACAGCATTGGCCATATTACTACTTAGACATCTAAAACAGATGGCGCCAAGAGGAGTCTCTAGATCCTCAAATTCTGTGTGACCTTTTTACCTTCTGCAAGTGCTCAAAAGGGTGAAAGGAAATTCCCCTATGTGGAGGCCTTTTCCCTGTTTCCCTCACATCCTGAACTATGCTTCTCCAATAGTTCCTCACCCTCAGCTTTCTGCTCCAGACTCTCTGCCGTCAGTCCTACCTCAGCAACCTTATTTCTCCCCTCCAATTACTAGATCCAAAACCCAAACCTCCGCTGGTTCTCAGAGCATTGCCCCCTTGCTGAGTTAGCAGGTACTGAGGTACCCATCCACCCACTCACTCCTCTCTTCCTCTGTCAGTACCCGCACCGGGTCGCACCAGGTCCTCTTACCAGCTAACCTAAAGCTCAAACCAGCTTAGGAGATCCCTCAGACCCCTATTGAAGATGTAATGAAAATGACCTTTAAAGTTGCTTTGTGATCACTGAAAACAGGTTACTAAGAATTTAAAGTGCCTCACAGGTTTTTCGGGATAGTCACTCCCGTCTTCCCCTCTGCTCTACCGGTTATACTGCTCAAGTTTTTGTTTCTAGGAAAATCCCAAAACCCTTTCCCATTATTCTTTTATATCTCTCCTTCCTAATTCTCAGATCCACGGAGCAGCTCTCACCCTCCACCTTCCCCGTCTTCCCCCTCTGTACCAGGCCCACAGAAAAATCTTAACTGAACTTCTCCAGAAGTCTTCACCATGACTTTAGGATTTTCAGCAAAAGAGTCCCTATAAAAGAGTTCAGTGTAGATAAACTTCCTTTTTTTCTGTTGCCCTGCTCTACTTGGCTACTGGCTGCAAAAATCAGCACTCCTAAGCTTGACACCCCTTTAATAGTTTTTCACACAATATGTGAACAAGGCCTCTGGCCTTGAGCTGGGGCTTCATAGAGATGGCTATATTTTTAAGATATAAAATTACCAACTGGGCTCCATGGTAACAGCTGCAGGGGGATAAAAGAAAAGGAAGAAAAAACTCTCCCCCTCCCAGGTGTCCTTGAAAGTTTAACTTGCCCACCAAAGAGGAAAAAACAGAAAAAAAACTTCTTTTTGTGAAGTTCTGCAGACTGTGAACTTCTTAGTCCCTTCCCTTTCATGTTGGGTACAAAATTCTGAAACTACCTAAACTTGGGGTTCAGGGAATTAATTGATTACAACAGAAGCAATGCCCGCTGAATCCGGTTGCAACCAAATAGGACTGTTTCCCTGTCTTCTGTGCTATCTTAGGTGCCTTGCCTTGACTGCCCCTACAACACTATAATTCTATATACTTAAACATTGTTTATGTTTTAATGAAATGGTCAACAGATGTGATTAATTGTGAAATGGTGAAGATGTTTCCCAGATTGCTCTATAATGACCCAGGTTCATTTGAAGTTCAAACAGGGGGGCATACAACCCAGTTCCACTGGGAACATATATCTCTTACTTTACCTATCATATTAGGAAGTGGAGTTGCTGCAGGGGTAGTCACAGGAACCACTGCCCTGGTCCATGGTACACAACAAATTACCCAAATAGAAGCAGCAATAGACCAAAACTTAAAGATATTAGAAACCTCCATCACAGTTTTCAGGAATCTTTAACCTCTCTCTCTGAAGTTGTTTTACACAACAGTCGAGGGTTTGACCTCCTCTTCATGAGGGAAGGGGGCCTTTGTGCTGCATTGATGTAAGAATGCTGTTTTTATGCCGACCATAATGAAGTTGTAAAAAAACTTATGAGTAAAATAAAAGGATGCCTTGAAGAGTGTCAATGAGAGACAGACGCCCCAAAAGGGTGGTTTGAGTCTTGGTTATCACAGTCCCCCTGTTTATCTACGCTTTTATCACCCCTGGCCTGTCCAATAATAATCTCCATATTATAGCTAACTATAAAACCCTGTTTGCTCAACCGTGTAATTTCTTTTTTCCAAGCTCAAATTGGACAAGTTAAACTTATGGTAATACCCCACTAGCAGACATAGAATGTGACACCCCCCAATAATCACTATTATGATTAAAATTAGCCAGAAGAAGAAGTGGGGAATGAAAGGTTAATAAAAAGGAACTTGGAACTTCCTGTTTTTTTGTATGCTTAACAAAACACTGTTGAAATATTGAGAACTGTTTGCTAACCTTGTTCCCAGATTGTGCTGTCCCCAACTTCGAAATTGCAGAATGTATTCCCTCATCCGGTTACACGCAAACCGCCCACTCGCTCTGACCCATCAATAAATTTCCGTCCCTACCCTTTTCAAGGAAAGTATATAAGCTCTGCTTAAGCTGTTCTCAGGGCTCTCTGCTCTATTCTTGTGAGCTCTGAGCCACAGCATGCTGGACCCCCAATAAACCTCTTGCTGTGGCATGAGACACTCTCCTGGTGGTCTCTTCCTCCGATGCTTGCACGAACATTACTTGGATGATTGAATGTAGAAGAGAAAATCCAGTCAAAAAGGGATAGTCGGTAGGATTAAGAAGATAGTCGGTAGGTTTAGGAAGAAGAGTGAGTATAGGATTTGGAACAAAATCTCTTTAGCAATAGGGGTTCGGTTAGAGAGTGAATGTAAATGTCAGCACATGTGAACAGTCACAATAATGAAATGGGAAAAGAACGTAGGAAAGCAGATATCAATAAAGACATTACGAAATCAGGCAAAGTATAAAGTGTGTGATACGATTAGACATTTTCAACAGGGTTGAGTTAGAATATATAATCTTAGGAAGAAACAAATATGTAGTCACCAATAGGATTGACATTTGAGAGCATTAGGCAACCTTGACATGGATGTTTTTTGTAATCCATGCTCACTTTCCATTTAGGTTTTGGTACAATCATAAGTGTGACGTTTGCATTTGCGTCTAGAATATTACTGTGATAATATGTATATGTAGATCTGGTGACATGAGTGTTTATTCCACCATTTCTGGGAGCAATTTTTTGAAGACATATAAATGGGTATAGGGGGTACAAAGAGGTATGCACTGTGTCAATGAATATAGAGATAATGCATGAATAGACCATAAGTGAATAAATAATATAACTGGTTCCACATTAAATAACGGATTGAATTGATATCTGAAAATGTATAAGAAATCTTATATTGATATACAATCATTCATTCCAACCATTTATACATCTAATATCAATATTAGGGTTATGGTTTATCATGAAGATATGTTATTTTTGCTACAAAAGTGATTATGGAAATCGAAAATAATGTGTTTGGAAAGAGTCAGTCACAATGCTGGCAATATGTGAACAAGGCCTCTGGCCTTGAGCTGGGGCTTGACAGAGATGGCTACAGTTCTAAGTTAAAGAAGTTACCAACTGGGCTCCATCGTAAAAGCTGGCAGGGAGAAAAAAAAGAGAAGAAAAAAGCTCTGCCCCTCCCAGGTGTCCTTGAAATGTTAACTTGCACAGAACAGAAAAAAAAAAAAAAAAAAACAGAAACAAAAACTGCTTTTAATGAACTTCTGCAGACTGTGAACTTCTGAGTCCCTCCCTTACATGTTGGGTACAAAATTCTGAAACAATCTAAACTTGGAGTTCAGGGGATTAAATGATTACAATAGAAGCAATGCCCTCTAAATCCGGTTGCAACCAAATAGGACTGTTTCGCTGTGTTCGGTGCTATGTTAGTTGCCTTACCTTGCATTGTCCATCCCTTTTCTCATGAAAAGACCAGTCAAGAAACATGGAGGAATGCATGTGCTCTGAAGCAGGAAGTGATTGATAGTGAATCAAATGCCTATAAATTTTCTAACTTGTGGATGAAATACATATCCTATGATGTGCATAAATTAAAGAAATAGTAATCTACCAGTGTTGAATAAAAATGAACGTCAAAATACACATCATGTCCAATTGGAATCTACTTGCATTGATGTTAAACTGGGTCAGGTACTGTAGAAATATTAGGATTTGTGTGCACCATTCACTGAAGTTCCTTTTCGGTACTAGGAAAGAAATATGTTTTTCAGGTCAATGAATATTTCTAAGAATAATCTTGTGAAAAGTTGATTATAAATTCACATATATGAATATGAATGAATTTGGTGAGTGTAAAATAAAACACATATTTCATATTTTGAAAAATCTGGAGAGTCTATCTATCTATCTATCTATCTATCTATCTATATATGTGTGTGTGTGTGTGTGTGTGTGTGTGTGTGTACACACACACACACACACAGACATTAAAAATAGCAATATATATGCCAATCAAAATTCAAAATGAAATATGTATCATTGACAGATCCAAAAATATTTATTTAACTGAACATGGATTTATGAATAATATTGATCAAGTAGGAAGCTCACCCATAATTTGAATTTTCAGTTCCAACATCATTTAGGAGGAGTGATCCCTTACAATTTGTATCTGTCAAGTCAGCCACCTCACATGAATGGACGTGTGGTCCCAGGTAGGATTCTATGTTTGCATATAAAAATACAGGTGGTGAATAGGCTACAGAGAGGGGAGACAGGAATTCACATATTGGTTAACTTTAAAAAAAAACATGGAGAACGACTTCAACAAAAAGTTGACTAGATTTATAACTCCCACAATATATAATGCAAAAGGTAAGTCCAACTATACACCATGCCTCCTCTGAAATGCTTGTATTTTTATTCTGTTTGAGTTATTTTTCTCCATCTTATTAGTATTAGTAGTCAGAGTGTAGTAGGGTAGGGGTTAGTGTCGGGGATTCAGTATTTCGAAAGAAAAATTGGAAAATGAATCCAATGTGTATGTAAATGTGTGCTCCACAAATATCCTCCCACTCTCATACAGAAAAATGCCTTGACAGTACCTTTGCTCCAACTAAAACACCATTAGAGGAGAAGAATTAGAAAATCAGTGAATACATATCTGGAATGGAATATGCTCACAGTTTTGAAAAATTGGAGGTGGTAGATGATTTTCGAAAAGAAAGGGACAGGGTAAACACTCCACAAACATGGAGTTCTGCTGGCGTAAAGACTTCTTGAGAAACTGCCTCTGAGGTTGGGCCCTTGAACTATATGTGGTTGTCAGGAGCTTTAGCTTCCTTTGTACTGAGACCATCAATGCTGGGTCTGCATCTATGTGACATGGAGGAAATTGTTTCTTATTTTCCAATGAAAATGAGGCAGCAGTGCTGAATTCTCTCTTTGTAGGTAACCTGTGGCCACTGGGGGCTAAGTGTATCCCCGTGTGGACTGTGAAGCCATTTGGACATCCTCCAATTTTTGTGGTGTTTCTCGCTGCTGCACTGGGAGTTTGGTATTTGCTTCACAAAATACATGGAGTTCAACTGGGACACAGTGCTGGAGGGATTTCTGTAGGGAGTGGTGGGTCAGGGTCTGCAGGATAATGCACCAACCAGGCTTCTATCCCACATTGCTTTCCCCCTTGACCATAGCAACCTGATTCTGAACATTGCCCTGAAACCTCTCAATATAACAAGATGCCTTTACAAAGAAGGGTCTGCTGGCTGCACCATGTCAGTAACAACCATTTGGAAGCCAAGGGCAGATCCACATTGCCCCACTACATATTTTATCACAAACCTTCCCACCACTGTTCTAGGCCCACTAATCAGCAGGCTCCAAATTACTGGCATCTCTGTTCTACACCACTTTCATGAAACCCAGTCAATCAAGGCACTGTCTGGCACACTCAAGATCAGCAACAGCACATCCAAAGGTTCTCCAGTGCCACCAGGTCATAGGAATTTCAAAAATTTCACGGTATTTTTCTAGCCATTTTTCTAGGATGATGTTGCAAGCACTATGGGTTTCAATATATTCAGGAACCGTTAAATGGTGAAGAAGCACATTTCAATGAAAGCTCTGGAGAACTCTCAAAGGCAAGGCTTCCAAAATAGTGGCCAAAAGGTCACTTGAATCCAGTCCTATTGAGGTCTACAATATGAGGTCCATGTGTTTTTTGACACTGAACTATGGCTGCCATGTCTTTCAGAATACAATCAAGTGATATCCTGGCTGAGATTCCCAGTGCTTTGTGGAAAGCCACCCTGGGCCTAGATCTCAGTTTCCAAGGGCGACTTTCATTGCGTGGCTTCCTAAAATCCCAAAACAATTCATGGCAATACTTCTCTGAGGTAAGTTCTAGAACTCAGTCTCTAAGGGGAATCACACCAGAGTTCAAGCACAGGTAGACCCAGTCATTTCTTCCAACCACCACACAAATGACCACAATTAAAACCAAAACACTCCACACGGCCCTAATCTTCTTCCATATAGACACTCATCATATCCTTTGGCTGGAGTTTTCCATAAGGGGTGCAGCCCAAGACAGTGTCCAAAATAAGCTCCCTTAACCCTCATTTGCCTAAAGTCAGGGTGGCCTGGACACCCTTACCGTAAACCAGGAGTGATCAAATAGGTCTGCCATTAATACTTTTCCACTTCTTCAATTTTAGGCCTTTTAACTGTGGCATTTAGATTATTTATGTGAACTGTAGTCAAGAGAAAACCGAAGCACCTATGGGCTAGCCTCTCCATGGCTTTGAAGAATTCATTTGACCCAAAGGATCCTTATTCTCACTTGATGGAGGTCAGAAACCTTACAGAGAAAGGCGAGAGACTTCATCTACAATGATTGTAATTTTTGCCATTTTGATTTTGTATGCACACATGGGATTTTTCTTTACATCCATCAGGTGTAGGGAATCTAAGACATAGACTCACACAGGGCCAAGAGACTGATTCAGACACATCCTTTTCCAAAGCAGTTAAGTAAAGAGCCACAGGTAATGCCCATTTATATCCATTTTAAAACTGGTTACTTCAGGTTTCACAAAGGGGTGGCCTGAGGCAAAGTCCTTCCTGACATTCAGGGCAAAAGAACAATAGGCAAGCAAAAGCCCCAAAGCAGAGTTTCTCCACTGAGACTTTACTGGTCACACTGATATCTGAGTTTTCTGAGATGCTCGCCATTCCCTTCAGCTATCCAGTACATGCCCATATCACAGAGCTTGGAGGTGGTAAATATCTTGGACAGAAAACCATGAGCCTATTCTGGAGTGTAGCCAGAATTCAGGAAGGTAACAAGAACTTAGGAAGTTTGAAGGTGTTGCCCTTCGATAAGGCAAGCCACAGTCCATTTATATATTGGGCAAGATTGATGCTGGGAAGCTTTCTACTAGACAGGACACATCCATTGATGCATTCTCTTTTCTAATGTCTACAACCACAGACACACTGGGAAACACAGACATAGAAACACTTGCCTTGTCAAACGACTTACTAGAAACAGTTCACTCCAAACCAAACAAACCGCCTTTCCTACATTTTCTCAGAACATGAGACAAAACCACAAACACACAACTAAAACCACAAATGCATCTCCTTTCCCCAAGTAGGTCTGTGACTATTCAGAGTATACTCTCACTGGTGAGCCTTACTATGTTCCTCTGAAATGGCCTGTCCTGTCTCAGATATGGTCTCCTTGGCCAACTCTGAAAATGTCAGGAGCCCACGGTGAGCCACTACTTGCTTTCTCTGGAAAGGCCAGTCTTCAAAGCTTTCCTGGCATTTGGCCATCCTCACATCAGTATATACCAAAAAAGACTGTCTCTGTCATTGGAATATTCAAACAAGTGAGCCCACTGGGACTGGGACTGGGACTGGCTCTGAGTGCCTGGCTTCCTATATCACAAGTTCAGAGAGTTCCATCACCAAGGAATAGAGATGAGGTCACTTCCTTCAGGAACTGAATAAGTTCACTGCCTTTGCAACCACTTTGTCCTAACAGTTGCTTCCAAGGGTCCCATGAGATGGATGCTGCCCCTATTTCCCGTGACACTTTCACAAGTTAGAATGGTATATCACCCATAGGCACCCGTGAACAGCTCTCCACACAGGGCTGGATTTGTCCATCTTCTGTACATTAGGAACAGAGAGGCTGATTCAGACACAACCCCTCATTCAGACAAGGCTGTTTTCCATGGAAGAAGACTTTTGCACTCTCTGGTCCTTCATAGCTGCCTACATCTTCTCCAGGGATTATTTCTGCATGGAACTTTGAGGTTTTCAGCAGGTGTTATATCCCCTACATTCCTTATTGTAAGACAAACACTGTCCCTGCTCTTCTATAAAGTTAGAATGTGGGAACAGTATATGGTTTTGGTTAATAACATGTTCGATTTGGGTTAGGAATCATTTTGCTGGATGAATAATGGTATTGAAAACCTGCGATATTTATAAGAATATAGAGGTCAAATATATGTATGAAAACAGAAATCTAAGTAAGATTTGAAGCCCAGAAAGGGATTGGGCCCTTGATTGGGAGACTTAGCTTTGAATTATGTCCTGCACAGATGTCTCAGATGAATCAATACACAATGGCATCGGACCTTGTACCTTGGATGATTGAATGTTGAAGAGAACATCCATTCTAAAAAGGATAGTCAGTAGGATTTGGGAGATAGTCGGTAGATTCAGAAAGAAGAGAGAGTATAGTATTTGGACCAAAAGTTGTTTAGCAATTGGGTTTCAGGTAGAGAGTGAATGTAAATGTCAGCACAAATGCACAGTCAAAATGATGAACTGGGAAATTATGAAGGAAAAGAGATATCAATAGAGACATTAGGATATCAGGCAAAGTTTAAAGTGAGTGATAGGATTAGACATTTTCAACAGGGTTGAGTTTGAATATATAATCTTAGAAAGAAACAAATATGTAGTCAACAATTACATTGACATTTGAGAGCATTAGGCAACCTGGTCATGGATGTTTTCAGAAATCCATGCTCACTTTAAATTTAGGCTTTGGTACAATTATAAGTGTGACCTTTGCTTTATTTTCCAGAATATTACTGTGATAAAATGTATATGTAGGTCAGGTGACATGAGTATTTCTTCCACCATTTCTGGGAGCAATATTTTGGAGACGTATAAATGAGTATTGGGAGTACAAAGAGGTGTACCATCTCTCTATGAATATAGAGATAATGCAAGAATAGACCATACTGAGAGTAAATAATATAATTGGTAAACGTTAAATAACGGATTGAATTGATATCTGAAAATATACAGGAAATCTTATATTGATATACAATCATTCATTCCAACCAGTTATACTTCTAATGGTAATATTAGGGTTATATTTTATCATGACGAGTGTGTGAGTTTTGCTTCAAAAGTGATTATGGAAATCAAAAATAATGTGTTTAGAAAGAAGTCTCATGAAAAGTCTTATCAAGAAACATGGAGGAATACATGTGTTCTGAAGAAGGAAGTTATTGAAAGTGAAACAAATGCCTATAAATTTGCTAACTTGTGTATGAAATATATATCTTATGATGGGCATAAACTGAAGAAATAGTAATGTACCAGTGTTGACTAAAAATGAACATCAAAATACATATCATGTTCCATAATAATCTACTTGCATTGATGTGACATTGGGTCAGTTACTGTAGAAATATTAGGATTCGTTTGCACCATTCACTGAAGTTAGTTTTCAGTTCTAGGAAACAAATATGTATTTCAGGTGGATGAATATTTCTGAGAATAATCTTTTGAAAATTTGATTATAAATCCACATACATGAATACGAATGAATTTAGGGAGTGTACAATAAGACACATATATTTCATATTTTGAAAAATTTGGAGAGTATATATATATATATATATATATATATATATATATACACACACACACACACACACACACATACACACACATTAAAAAGTAGCAACATATATGCCAATCAAAATTCTTCATGAAATGTATATCATCCACTGGTCCAAAAATATTCATTATACTGAATATGATTTTATTTATCATGTTGTTCATCTAAGAAGCTCACCCATAGGTTGAATTTTCAGTTCTAACTGTGTTTAGGAGGAGTGATCTCTTCTCCCAATTTGTATCTGCCAAGTCAGCCACCTCACAAGAATGTACATGTGATAACAGGTAGGATTCTATATGTGCATATGAAATTACATGTGCTGAATTGGCTACAGAGAAAGGCAGAGAGGAATTCACCTATTTGTTACCTTTAAAAACACATGGATCTTCTTCTATTTCTCTCTTTATGGTTCTGTAGTTTTCATTGTATAAGTCTTTCACCTCTTTTGTTAGGTTGATTCCCAAGTATTTTATTTTTTTTTTGAAAATATTGTGAATGGAGTGTTTTTCCTCATTTCCGATTCAGAAGTTTTGTTACTGATATACAAAAATGCCTTTGATTTGTGCGTGTTGATTTTTTATCCTTCCACTTTGCTGAATTCATTTATTAGTTCTAGTAGTTTTTTTGTAGACCCTTTTGGGTCTTCTAGGTATAGAATCATGTCATCCGCAAACAGTGATAATTTAAGTTCTTCTTTTCCTATTTTTATGCCTTTAATTTCTTTCATCTTTCTAATTGCTCTGGCCAGTGTTTTGAGAACTATATTGAATAGAAGTGGTGATAGAGGGCATCCCTGTCTTGTTCCTGATTTTAGAGGGAATGCCTTCAATTTTTCTCCACTCAGAATGATGCTAGCCTGAGGCTTAGCATAGATAGCTTTCACAATTTCGAGGAAAGTTCCTGTTATCCCTAGTTTTTCTAATGTTTTGAATATAAAGGAATGCTGTACTTTGTCGAATGCTTTTTCTGCATCTATTGAGATGATCATATGGTTCCTATTTTAAGTCTATTTATGTGGTGAATAACATTTATTGATTTCCGTATATTGAACCATCCTTGCATCCCAGGGATTAATCCTACTTGATCATGGTGCACAATTTTTTTGATGTGCCTTTTTGTCCGATTTGCCAGAATTTTATTGAGGATTTTTGCATGTAGTTTTATCAGAGATATTGGTCTGTAGTTTTCTTTCTTTGAGGTGTCATTGTCTGGTTTCGGAATCAGGGTGATGTTGGCCTCATAGAATGAATTTGGCAAAGCTCCCTCTTTTTCCACTTCCTGAAATAAATTGAAAAGTATTGGTATTAATTCTTCTTTAAAGGTTTTGTAAAACTCCGCTGTATACCCATCTGGTCCTGGGCTTTTCTTGGTTGGTAGTCTTTTGATTGCTTCTTCAATCTGATCCATTGATACTGGTCTGTTCAAATTGTGTGTATCCTCCAGACTCAGTCTGGGCAAATCATAGGATTTAAAAAATTTATCGATGTCTTCACTCTCTTCTATTTTATTGGAATATAGGTTTTCAAAATAATTTTAAAAATGTGGCATTTATACACCATGGAGTATTACGCAGCACTAAAAAATGACAAAATCATGGGATTTGCAGGGAAATGGATGGTATTAGAGTAGATTATGCTTAGTGAAGCTAGACAATCCCTAAAAAAACAAATTCCAAATGTCTTCTTTGATATAATGAGAGCAAATAAGAACAGAGCAGGAAGGAATAGCAGGAAGAAAAGGTCAACATTAATAAGAGACATGAGGTGGGAGGGAAAGGGAGAGAAAAGGGAAATTGCATGGAAATGGAGGGAGACCCTCAATGTTTTACAAAATTATATATAAGAAGTTGTGAGTGGAAGGGGAAAATAATCAAGTAGGAAAATGAATTACAGAAGATGGAGTAGAGAGAGAATATGGGAGGGGAGGGGAGGGGAGGGGGGATAGTAGAGGCTAGGAAAGGTAGCAGAATACAACAGATACTAATAGGGCATTATGTAAAAATGTGGATGTGTAACCGATGTGATTCTGCAATCTGTATTTGGAGTAAAAATGTGAGTTCATAATCCACTTGAATCTAATATATGTAATACAAGATGTCAAGAGTTTTGTAATATTTTGAACAACCAATAAAAAAAACACATGGAGAACTATTTCAACAAAAAATTGACTAGATTTATAACTCCTACCCTGTATAATGCAAAAGGCAAGACCAACTATACACTATGCCTTGCCTGAACTGCTTGTATTTCTATTTTTTTGGGGTTATTTTTCTCCATCATATTAGAATTATTAGTCAGAGTCTAGTACGGTATGGGTTAGTTTCAGGGATTCAGTATTTTGAATGGAAAATAGGAAAATAAATCCAATGTGTATGTAAATATGTGCTACACAAAAATCTTCCCACTCTCATCCAGAATAATGCCTTGACATTACCTTCGCCCCAAGTAAAACACAATTAGAGGAGAAGAGTTAGAAAAACTGTGAATACATATCTGGAATGAAATATGCTCAAGAGTTCACAACCTTGAAGGTGGTAGAGGAGTTTCCAAAAGTTAGGAACAGGTAAATATTCGACAAAATTGGAGCTCTGCTGGACTAAAGACTTCTTGAGAAACTGCCTCTGAGTTTGGGCACTTGAAATATTTGTTGTTGTCAGGAGCCTTAGCTTCCTTTGTAGAGAGACCATCAAAGCTGGGTATGTATCTAAGTGACCTGGAGGACATGGTTTCTTATTTTCTAATGAACATGAGGCAGCAGTGCTGAATTCTCTCTTTGTAGGTAAACTGTGGGGACTGGGGGCTAACTCTTTCCGTCTGGACTCTAAAGCCATTCGGTCATCCTCCACTTGTCGTGGTGTTTCTTGCTGCTGCAATGCGAGCTTGGTATTTGCTTCACACAATACAAGGAATTCAACTGGGACACAGTGCTAAAGGGAGTTCTGTCACGTGCGGTGTTTCAGGGTCTGCAGGATAATGTACCACCCAGGCTTCAATCCCACATAGCTTGCATCCTTGACCATAGCAATTTGATTCTGAACATTGCGCTGAAAACTCTGCATATTAAAAGATGCCTTTACATAGAAGGGTATGCTGGCTGCACCATGTCAGTTACAAGCCACTTGGAAGCCAATGGCAGATTCACATGGCCCCACCACAGATATTTTCTCACACACCTGCACACAACTTCTCTAGGCCCACTTCTCATCAGGCCCCAACTTACTGGCATCTCTGTTCTTACACCATTTTCATGGTCATGGGAATTTCAAAAATTTCATGGTATTTATCTAGCCATTTTTCAAGATTGATGTTGGAGGCATTGTGGTTTAAATTCATTCAGGAATCATTCAATGGTGAGGAAGCTCATTTGAATGAAAGCTCTGGTGAAATCTCTGAGGCAAGGCTTCCCAAAGAGTGGCCAAAAGGTCACATGAACCCAGGCCTATTGCTGTCTACAATGTGAGGTCCATGTGTGTTTTGACTCTCATCTATGGCTGCCATGTCTTTCAGAATAAAACCATGTGATATCCTGGCTGAGATTCCCAGTGCTCTGTGGAAAGCAAACCTGGGCCTAGATCTCGGTTTCCAAGGGCGACTCTCATGCGTGGCCAACTAAAATCCCAACACATTTCATGATAATACTTCTCTAAGGTCAGTTCCAGAACCCAGTCTCTAAGGGGAATCACACCAGATTTCAGCCCAGGTGTACCCAGTCATATCTTCCAACTACCACACAAATGATGACAATTAAAATCAAAACACTCCCACATGGCCCTCATCTTCTTCCATATATTCACTCTCATTCTAAGCTCTGTCTGGAGGTTTCCATGAGCGGCGAAGTCCAAGAGAGTGTCCACAATAAGCTCCCTTGCCCCTCATTGCCTAAAGTCATGGTGGCCTGGACACCCTTCCTGTGAACCAGGTGTGATCAAATAGGCCTGCCCTTAATACGCCTAGGCTTCTCCAATTTGAGGCATACTGACTGTCAGGTATAGATATTTTTATGTGAACTGGAGTCATGAGAAAACCCAAGAACCTATGTGCTAGACTCTCCAGGGCTTTGAAGAACTCATTTGACACAAAAAATCCCTATTCTCACTTGATGGAGGTCAGGAGCCTTACAGAGGAAGGTGAGAGACTTCATGCACAGGGACTGCTCTTTTGGCCATTTTGGTTATGGATTGACACACGGAATGATCCATCAGGTGATGAGAATGTAAGCCACAGCCTCACACAGATCAAAGAGGCTGATTCAGACACATCCCTTTCCAAAGCAATTTAGCAAATACCCACTGGTGATGCCCATTCATTTCCATTTGAAAACTGTGTGCTTCAGGCTTCACAAAGGTGTGCCCTGAGACAAAGAGCTTCCTGACATTCTGGGCAAATTAACAATGGGTAAACAAATGGGCCAAAGTAGAGTTTCTCTACTGAGACTTTACAAGACACACTGATGTCTGATTTTTCTAAAATGCTCCAATTCCCATATATTAAATTATGTAGAGACATTAATGAACAAGAGCAAGTCATGGCAGCTGCAGTAAAACAGGCTTTAGAACAAGGGCAAGTCGTGGCAGCTGCAGTAAAATAGGCTTTAGATGCCAGGACAAGAACATGCTACAATTGTGAACAAACAGGACATTTTAAAAGGAATTGCCCCATAAGAGGAGGGTTTAACAAAACTAGGTATCAAAGGAGTAGAATACGGGGTATTTGCCCAGGATGCCATAGAGGGAGACATTGGACTAATGAATGCCATTCTCAAACCACCATAGAGGGTAGTATATTATCAAAAAACAAACAGGGACCAGGTGTTTATCCATGATATCATGGAGAAAGGCATCAGGTTACGTTGCCAGAAAATGGACAGGGGGACCCAATGCTCTGGGGCCCCAAACCACAAATATACGGAGCACTGGAGGAACCCAGCAACCCCATCAGGGTAGTGCCAAAGACACATTGTCCATCAGAGCCCTCAACAGACAAACCAGAGGGAGTGCAGGGTTGGACATCTGCACCTCTGTCAGAGCAGTACTAACTCCAGAGATGGGAGTTCAAATCATTCTCTCAGGGATAAAAAACCTCTTCCCCAAGGAGCACTAGACTTATTATTGGGACGCAGCTCTTCTACTCTAAAAGGACTTATGATAAGTCCTGGGGTAATTGACCCTAATTAAGAAGGTGAAATAAAAATTATAGCCAGTTCTCCAAAGGGTATATCAGTAATTTCACCAAGAGACAGAATAGCACAGTTACTAATAATACTACGCTTACATGATAAATTTTCCAGTCATGTTGTAGAAAGAGGTTCCAAGGGATTAGGCTGCACAGATGTAGATTTGGCTATGTTTTCTCTAAAGTTAGATTCTTGCCCCATACTAAAACTAAATATTCAAGGACATGAATTAAATGGGCTACTGGATACAGATGCAGAACTTAGCATCATCTCTCGTCCAGAATGGCCAAAATATTGGCCATTACAACCATCCACTCAAACACTTCAAGGCCTAGAATTGGCGACTAATCCCCATCGAAGAGCAATGGTATTAGATTGGAAGGATCCTGAAGGATGTGAAGGAACTATATAGCCATATGTATGGATCATCTTCCTGTAAATTTATGGGGATGAGATGTCCTAGATGAATTAGGTTTGAAATTAACAAAAAAAATCAATTAAAATATACCCACAATTATGTATGGTTAGACAAGGTTTTAGGATAGGAAAAAGATTAGAAAAACAATATCAAGGTATAGCAGCTCCAATACTAATAGATCAAGGAACAGACAGAAATGGGTTGGATTTTAAGAAAGGGACACTAAGACAATAAAAATTACTTGGAAATAAGAAAGACCAGTATGGGTTCCTCAGTGGACCCTGACTAAAGAAAAGGTACCAGCAGCCCATGATCTGGTCAAACAACAATTAGCAGAAGACATATAAAACCATCTGTATCTCCCCATAATACTCCCAGTTTTGTCATCAAAAAGTAATCTGGTAAATGGAGATTATTGCAAGATTTAAGAGGCATTAATAATGAGATGGTTATTATGGGACATGCTCAATCAGGGATTCTACAATTATCTGCTTTGCCAAAAGTTGGTATGATTTATGTATAGATATTAAAGATTTTTTTTTCATTTCCAATTCAACCTTAGGATAGTCCATGTTTTGCATTTACTAACCCTGCAATGAATCATGAAGGTCCTGATCAGAGATACAAATGGAAAGTACTCCCTCAAAGGATGGCTAATAGCCCAACTATGTGTCAAATTTATGTTAACAAAGTAATCCAGCCACTTAGAAATCAAAATCCTGAACTACAAATATTTCACTATATGGATGATATATTATTAGCACACAAAGCTAAAAACACATTGCTAGAATGTTATGCCACATTTAAAAACATATTAAAAAATATAAACTAGAGATAACAATAGATAAAGTAGAATTAAATTTTCCAATTAATTATTTAGGAGTTCTATTATCCTCAACCATGATCTGTCCACCAAAAATTCAAGTACGAATAGATCAACTCAAATCACTTAATGACTTTCAAATGTTATTAGGAGACATAAATTGGATAAGGCCTTATCTAGGTATACACACAATAGAGTTGGAACCTTTTTTGATATCCTAAAAGGTCCATCAGATCCAAATTCACCCCGCATGTTAACGCCTGAAACAAGAAAGGCATTAAAAATTATTGAAACATATATGGAAAATATGCATTTGGATAGAATTGATTTAAGTTTGTCTTTATTATTTATTGTACTACCAACAAAAAATATTACTACAGGAGTATTTTGGCAAGAAGGTCCATTATTATGGATGCATTTATCTTATTCCCCTAACAATATTCTTACTCGGTATACTGAGGCTGTAGGACAATTAATACTGAAAAGAACAAAAGCAGCAAAGGAAGTGTTTGGAATTTCTCCCAAAAAAATAATTACTCCATATACTCTGAATCAAATTGATGAGTTAGCTAATGAGTTAAATACTTGGGCAATAATCATGTGCAAATCTAATATTTCATTTGATAATCACTTACCATCTAATCCTTTATTGTCTTTTTGATCATTTCATCCTGTAATTTTTCCAAAAATGACAAGAAAAACACCTATCATGAATGCTCCAAATATATTCACTGATGGGTCAAATAATGGTACAGCAGCAATAGTTACACCTGATCAAACTTTTACATTTCTAGTACCCAAACAATCATCTCAAAAGGTAGAGCTTAATGCAGTATTACAAGCTTTTGTGATGTTTAAAGATTCTGTAATTAATTTATTTTCCGATAATCAGAATATAGTTAATGCTATAGTATCCCTTGAAGATGCTGGTAGGATTTCCCCTTCCTCTACTGTTTTCTCTTTGCTTTCCACTATACAAAGTCTAATCTTGGACAGAAAAGATCTGTTCTTTATAGGAAATATCAGAACACATACAGGATTGCCTGGAGCCCTTAGTTTGGACAATGATTTAGCAGATAAAACTACACATGACATACATATTTTCTCTATAGTAGAAGAAGCTACAAATTTTCATAAAAAGTTCCATGTCAATCCTAATAGTATACAAAAGTGCTTTAAAATAACTAAGGAAAAATCTAGACAAATAATAAAACAATGTCAAAATTGTGTGACCTTTTTACCACACGTTAATCTTCGAGTCAATCCTAGAGGATTGATACCTAACTATATTTGGCAGATGAACGTCACAAACTTGCCAGAATTTGGAAAATTAAAATATTTGCATGTTACAGTTGATACTTCTTCTGGATTTTTGATGGGCTCCCTTCTTGTCGGAGAAAAAAACTAAAGATGATATAGGTCATTGCTTACAAAATTTTGCCACTGTGGGTGTTCCAAAACAGTTAAAAACAGATAATTCCCCTGGTTATACTTCTACCTCTTTTAAACAATTTTGCTCATCATTTGGCATCACTCATATAACAGGAGTCCCATACAATCAGCAGGGACAATGTATAGTTGAAAGAGCACATCAAACTATTAAAACGTACTTACTAAAGCAAAAAGAAGGAATTGGGAAGGGGTATATATTCCCCAAAGATAAACTTAAAATAACCCCTTTTACTCTAAACTTTTTAAATTTGGATTCAACAGGGCTTAGTGCTGCAGAAAGGCATATATGTCCAAAAAATGTACATAAGCCCAAGGTACTTTGGAAGGATATTCTAACAGGACAATGGAAAGGTCCTGACCCAGTAATTGTCTGGAGTCGGGGGCCTGTTTGTGTGTTTTCACAGGGAGAACAGGAGCCGATTTGGATTCCAGAGAGATTAACTAAAGTTATTTCTACAGACCCAAAAGAAGATGATTTGGCTCAAATCAATTACAGCTGATATCCAGAACTCCAGTTTGGCTATTCTTACATCTGTGACAGAACCAGGATGTTTTTTTCAATATCTATTTTATTATTGCCCTTTCCCATATCATGAAGTTCTTTTTTGTTTTTTGAGCTCATACAGACCTAGGTTAATGTTTTGCTGATCAGTTTTATTTTTGGACTATAGAGTTTTTAGACTTTGCAATGGAGATTTCACATGTAAAAAGTTATAAAGCCTTTACTATTATGTTATGTGTTGTATGTATTATATTATGTGTGCACACTTGTGTTTTGTATTATATGTTTGAATGTACATAACCATATATCATATGTGATGAGCGCTCATGAAAAAATGGATCCAAATATATTTTTTTTATTCACGTGATGTAAATATTTTAATTTAAATTGGCTAAACACCCGTTGAGGATTGTTTTAAAATGTGAACAAAAAGGGAGGTTAACAGATCTGTTTGCTTTCTTTCACCTTTCCTTTTCATTATATTTAATAAATCTCTTCAAGACAATGTAAATTGTTAAGAAAATTGTTTTCTTTTAGTGCCTTCTGGAATGTTACATAATTTTTTCTTTAGGCATTTTTGCCAGAATTCCTATCTTCATCCCAGTGCCTGTGAAGACAAAGATAAAACCAATCTACAGCTTCTGCAAAAGCCATCACTGAACTGCTTGCAGAACTTGCCTGGACTATGTATCACTTGTATGCATTGTGAACTCACCTGCATGCATTGTGATCAATATGTTGGTGCATCGACTTGTGGTAGTGTTGGGGTATTTTTGCTGATGATGTCATCGGTGGTACAATTTTTCCAAAAGGAGCCCTCAATTGGCTTGGTGTATCTTCCTCCCTTCTGCTTGTCATGGTTGTTCAGCTAAAATTTGGGGTCCAACAGAGATGAGACAAAGAACCTTACACCCCCACTGGTACAAAGTCCTCTCCATAGGTGTGGCTGTATACTGGACCTGTAGTTAGTGACGGGTAAGATCCAGTTGCAATGGTACCAACCTAAGACTGGAGGCTGACACCTTGAGGTCAGCTCATTCGATAATAAGTAAGGACCATATGTACTATTGGACAACCTAAGGCAGGCATGGTCCCTAAGCCACATGCTTGTTGTTTAAACAGAGAGGGGGAGATGTTGAGAGCCACAGCCCGAGGGGCCAAAGAAAACTTTCAGACTGCCAGCTGATGGTTTGCTCACAGCGGCCCCAGCAACATCTAGCTGATTGGCTATTCTGCGGTGATGCCATTTGGGCTGTTTCCCCATCCTTTCAAACTACCAAGCTGCTCATTGGGGGACTTTTTTGGCTGTGCCCAAATCACCCAGCCAATCGAACTCAAGAGCAGGAGGAGTGGAGAGGTTGAGAGCTTGTGGGAAGCTGGTGGTGGCAGTTGTGCTCTGAGGGTATTTCCCGAGGAGCTATTTTTTTGGCGTGTGTAGTTCTAAAAATAAAGTTAGTTTATTTGACAAGTGGCTCCTGAATTGTGCCCAGCCAGACTGTGGCAATCATAAATTGATGGAGAAAAACAACCAAAACAGAATAGAAATACAAGCAGTTCGGAGGAGGCATGGTGTATAGCTGGATTTACCTTTTGTATGATAAAGGGTAGGTGTTATTAATCTAGTCAATATTAAATTGAAATAATTCTCCGTGTGTTTTAAAGTTAACAAATATGTGAATACCTGTCTCCCTGTATCTGTAGCCTATTCAGCACATGTATTTTTGTATGCACATATAGAATCCTACCTGGTATCACATGTACATTTTTGTGAGGTGGCTGACTTGGCAGATACGAATTGTGAAAAGAGATCACTACTCCTAAACGTTTTTGGAATTGAAAATTAGAACTATGCGTGAGCTTCCTAGTTGAACAAGATAATACATAAATCCATGTTCAGTAAAATGAATATTTTTGGATCTGTGGATGATATATATTTTATGATGAATTTCGATTGGCATATATATTGCTACCATTTAATGTCTGTGCATTTGCGTGTGTGTGTGTGTGTGTGTGTATATATATATATATATATATATATATATATATATATATATACTCTCCAGATTTTTCAGCATATAAAATATATGTGTCTTATTATACAATCCCTAAATGCATTCATATTCATGCATGTGGATTTATAATCAAATGTTCACAAAATTATTCTCAGAAATATTCATCCACCTCAAATATATATTGTTTCCTAGTGCTGAAAGCTAAATTCAGTGAATGGTGCATAGAAGTCATAATTTTTCTACAGTAACTGACCCACTTTAACATCAATGCAAGTAGATTACTATGGTACATGATGTGTATTTTGACGTTCATTTTTATTGAACACTGTTACATGACTATTTCTTCAGTTTATGCACATCATAGGATATATATTTCATTCACAAGTTTGCAAATTTATAGGCATTTGTTTCACTTTCTATCACTTCCTGCTTCAGTACACATGTATTCCTACATGTTTTTGACTGTTTTTTTCATGAGACTTCTTTTTAATTTTAGGTTTCAACAATCACTTGTGAAGCAAAACTCACACACTCTTCATGACAAACCATAACCCTAATATTACCATTAGATGTATAAATGGTTGTAATAAATATATGTATATAAATATAAGATTTCCTGTATATTTTCAGATATCAATTCAATCCATTATTTAATGTTGGAACCAGTTATATTATTTATTCACAGTATGGTCTATTCATTCATTTTATCTATTTTCGTAGACACAGGGTATACCTATTTGTACACCCAATACTAATTTATACAACTTCAAAATATTGCCCACAGAATTAGTGGAAGAAATACTCATGTCACCTGAACTACATATACACTTTATCACACTAATATTCTGGACACAAAATGCAAAGTTCACACTTATGATTGTACCAAAGCCTAAATGGAAAGTGAGCATGGATTACTAAAAACAACCAAGTCCAGATTGCCTAATGCTCTCAAATGTCAATCGTATTGGTGCTAAATATTTGTTTCTCCCTAAGATTGTGTATTCAACCTCTACCCTGTTGAAAATGTCTAATCCTATCACTCAATTTATACATTGCCTGATTTCTTAATGTCTCTATTCATATCTGCTTCCCTATATATTTTCCCCAGTTCATCATTGTGACTGACTCTTCACATGTGCTGACATTTACGTTCATTCTCTACCGGAAACCCTATTGTTAAAGAACTTTTGGTCCAAATCCTATACTCACTCTTCTTCCTAAACCTACTGACTATCTTTCTAATCCTACCGACTACCCTTTTTGAGTGGATGGTTTCTTCTACATTTAATCATCCAATTTACAAGGTCCTATGCTATTGTTTATCAATTTATCTGAGACATTTGTGCAGAAGGTATTTCAAAGCTAAGTATCCCAATCAAGGGCCCAATGCTCTTCTGGGCTTCAAATCTTACCCAGACTTCTGTATTTATACTTATATTTCACCTATATATTCTTGTAAATATCACAGGTTCCCAATACCATTATTCATCACACAGAATGATTCCTAACCCAAATTTAACCTGTTATTACCCTAACCATACACTGTTCCCTCAATCTAACTTTACAGAAAAGCAGGGACAGAGTTGGTCTTACAATACAGGAGTGTAGGGGATATTCCACCTGCTGAGAACCTCAAAGGTCCATGCAGAAATGATCCCTGGAGAAGTTGTAAGCAGCTATGAAGGACCTGAGGGAGGAAAAGACAACTTCCATGGTAAACAACCTGGTCAGGATGAAAGGATGTGTCTGAATCAGCCTCTTTCATCTTAATGTAGAGAAGATGGACCAAAACAGGCTTGTGTGGAGAGCTGTTCCCGGGTGCCTATGGTGAAATACCATTCTAACTTGTGAAAATGTCACAGGAAGTAGGGGTACCCTGCACCTCTTGGGACCCTTGGAAGTAACTGTTAGGACAAAGTGGTTGCCAAGGCAGTGACTTCATTAACTTCCTGAAGGAAGTTACCTCACATGACTTCCTTGGTGATGGAACTCTCTAAATTTGGGATTCAGGAAGTCAGGCAACCACAGCCAGTCCCAGTCCCAGTCCCAGTGGTCTCACTTGTTTGGGTTAACCAAGGACAGAGTCAGTCTTTCTTGGTTCCTAGTGATGTGAGGATGGCCAAATGCCAGGAAAGCTAAGAAGAGGGGCCTTTCCTGAGAAAGAAGGTAGTGGCTCACCACTGGCTTCTGACAACTTCACAGATTTGGCCAAGGAGACCAGAACAGAGGCAGCACAGTCCACTTCGGGGAAATATAGTATGGCCCACCCATCAGAGGACACTCCGGATAGTCACAGACCTACTTTGGGGAAGGAGGTGCCTTTTTGAGTGTGGGTGTGAGTTTGTGGTTTTCTCTCATGTTCTGAGAATAGGTAGCAAAGGCAATTTGTTTGGTTTGGAGAAGACTGTTTCTAGTATGTTCTCTGACAAGGTGAGCGTTTCTATTACTGTGTATCCCACTCTGTCCGTGGTTGTAGTATTAGAAAAAGAATGCATCAATGGGTGTGTTCTGTCTAGTAGAAAGCTTCCCTGCATTCATACTGCCAATTTATGAATGGACTGCGGCTAGCCTTATCAATGGGCAAAACCTACTATCTTCCTAAATTCCTGTTTTCTTCCTGAATTCTGGACACTCTCCAGAATAGGCTCATGGTTTTGTGTCCAAGATATGTACCACCTCCAAGCTCTATCACATGGCCATGTACTGGATAGCTGAAGGGAATGGTGAGCATCTCAGAAAACTCAGATATCCGGGTGACCAGGAAAGTCTCAGTGGGGAAACCCTGCTTTAGGCCTTTTGCTTACCTATTTTTCTGTTGCCCTGAATGCAAGGAAAGTCTTTGGCTCAGGCCACCCCTTTGTGAAGCCTGAAGAAAACAGTATTCAAATGGAAATGAATGGGGATCACCTGTGGCTCTTTGCTTAATTGGAAAGAGATGTGTCTGAATAAGCCTCTTGGCCCTGTGTGAAGCTGAGGCTTAGATTGTCAGCACCTGATGGATCTAAAGAAAGATCCCATGTTTGCATCCATAACCAAAATTCAAAAAATCAGTCATTGTGGATGAAGTCTCTCACCTTCCTCTGTTAGGTTCCTGACCTCCATCAAGTGTGAATATGGACCCTTGGATCAAATGACTTCTTCAAAGCCCTGCAGATGTGCTAGTGTTCTCTCATGAATACAAACCACATAAAGAATCTATACCTGACAGTCAGTAGGCCTCAAATAGTAGAAGCAGAGCAGTAATAATGGCAGGCCTATTTGATCACTCCTGGTTCACAGGAAGGGTGTCCAGGCCACACTGACTTTAGGCAAATGAGGGGCAAGGGAGCTTATATTGGACACTGTCCTGAGCTGCATCACTCATGGAAACCTCTAGCCAGAAGTTATGATCAGTGTCTATATGGAAGAAAATGAGGGCCATGTGGGAATGTTTTGGCTATAATTGTGGTCATTTTTGTGGCAGTTGGAAGAGATGAGTGGGTCCGCCAGGGCTGGAACTCTTGGGTAATTCCCCTTATAGACTGAGTTCTGGAACTGACCTCAGAGAAGTATTGCCATGAATTGTGTTGGGATTTTAGGAGGCCACGGATGAGATTCACCCTTGGATTCGGAAATCTAGTCCCAGGTTGGTTTTCCACAGAGCACTGGGAATCTCAGGCAGGATATCACTTGATTTTATTATGAAAAACTTGGCAGCCATAGTGGAGAGCCAAAACACAAATGGACCTCACATTGTAGAGTTCAATGTGCCTGGCTTCATGTGACCTTTTGGCCACTCTTTGGGAAGACTTGCCTGTGAGCGTTCTCCAGAGATTTCATTGAAATGAGCTTCCTCACCATTTAATGGTTCCTGAATGAATTGAAACCCACAGTGCCTCCAACTTCATCCTTGAAAAATGGCTATCTCCTGCAACAGCAAAGGGTTTATTGGGGGTCCAGCATGTGGGGGATCAGAGCTAACTTGAATAGAGCAGAGTGCCCTGAGAAGAGCTTAAGCAGAGCTTATATACTTTCCTTGGGGAGGGCAGGGAGCGAAGTTTTTTGATGGGTAAGGGCGAGTGGGCGGTTTGCGTTCAACCGGGTGAAGGAGTACATTCTGCAGTTTAGCAGTTGGGGACAGGACATTCTGGAAACAAGATTAGCAAACAGTTCTCAAGATTTCAAGAGTGTTTTGTTAAGCATACAGAAAAAAAGTGACAAGTACCTATTTTATTAACCTTTCATTCCTCACTTCTTCTTCTATCTACTTTTAATCATAAAAGTGATCATTGGGGGGTGTCACATTCAATGTCTTCTAGTGGAGTATTACCATAAGTTTAACTTGTCCAATTTGAGCTTGGAGAAAAGAAATTACACGGTTGAGCAAAGAGGGTTTTATAGTTAGCAATATTATGGAGATTATTTTGGACAGGCCAGGGTTGTTAAAAAGTAGTCAAACAGGGGGACTATGTGAACCAAGACTCAAACCACCCTTTTTTGTCCTCTCACTCTCTCATTGACGCTCTTCAGGGTGTCTTTTTAATTTAATCATAATTTTTTTACAACTCCATTATGCTCGGAATAAACACAACATTCTTCCCAGGAAGTGACAAGTACCTATTTTATTAACCTTTCACTACCGACTAACCCTTTTTGACTGGATGTTCCCTTCGACATTCAATCATCCAAGGTACAAGGTCCAATGCCATTGTATATTGATTAATCTGACACAACTGTGCAGAACCTAATTCAAAGCTAAGTATCCCAATCAAGGGCCCAATGCTCTTCTGGGCTTCAAATCTTACGTAGATTTCTGTTTTCATACATATATTTCACCTATATATTCTCATACATATCGCAGGTTCCCAATACCATTATTCATCCAGCAGAATGATTCCTACCCCAAATCAAACATGTTATTAACCCTAACCATACACTGTTCCCTCAATCTAACATTGCAGAACAGCAGGGACAGAGTTGGTCTTACAATACAGAAATGTAGTGGATCTTCCACCTGCTGAAAACCTCAAAGGTCCATGCAGAAATGATCCCTGGAGAACATGTAGGCAGCTATGAAGGACCTGGGAGAGTAAAAGTCATCTTCCATGGCAAACTACCTGGTCAGGATGAAGAAATGTGTCTCATTCAGGCTCTCTCTTCTTAATGTAGAGAAGATGGACCAAACAAGGCCTGTGTGGAGAGCTGTTCCTGGGTTCCTATGGTTGATATACCGATCTAACTTGTGAAAGTGTCAGAGGAAGTATGGAAGCAACTATTAGGACAAAGTGGTTGCTAAGGTAGTGACCTCATTCACTTCCTGAAGGAAGTGACCTCACCTCACTTCCTTGGTGATGGAACTCTCTTAACTTGGGATCCAAGAAGCCAGGCATCCAGAACCAGTCCCAGTCACAGTCACAGTGGGATCACTTGTTTAGTTTTACCAAGGACAGAGTCACTCTTTCTGGGTACCTACTGATGTGAGGATGGTCAAATGCCAGGAAAGCTCTGAGAGGGGCCTTTCCTGAGAAAGCAGGTAGTGGCCCACTGCTGGCTTCTGACTACTTCACAAAGTTGGCCAAGGAGACCAGATCTGAGAAAGGACAGGCCATTTGGGTGGAACATAGTATGGCCCAGCAGTCAGAGGACACTCCGGATAGTCACAGACCTACTTGGGGAAAGGAGATGCCATTGTGGGTGTGGGTGTGGGTTTGTGGTTTTGTCTCATGTTCTGAGAATAGGTAGCAGTGGCAGTTTGTTTGGTTTGCAGTGAACTATTTCTACTAAGTCGTCTCACAAGGCATGTGATTCTATATCTGTGTACCTCACTGTGTCCGTGGTTGTAGACATTAGAAAAAAGAATGCATCAATGGATGTGTCCTGTCTACTAGAATGCTTCCCAGAATTTATCCTGATGAATTAATGAATGGACCAGGGCTTGCCTTATCAATGGCCAACATCTGCTATCTTCCTAAGTTCCTGTTTTCTTCTGGAATTCTGGCCACTCTCCATAATAGGCTCATGGTTTTGTGTCCAAGATATGTACCACCTCCAAGCTCTGTCACATGGTTATGTACTGAATAGCTGAAGGGAATGGTGAGCATCTCAGAAAACGTAGATATCAGTGTGACTACTGACCTCTCAGTGGAGAAACCCTGCTTTGGGCCTTTTGCTTATAAAATCTTCTTTTGCCCTGAAAGTCAGGAAGGTCTTTGCCTCATGCCAACCCTTTGTGAAGCCTGAAGAAAACAGTTTTCAAATGGAAATGAATGGGCATCACCTGTGGCTCTTTGCTTAATTGCTTTGGAAAGGGATGTGTCTGAATCAGGCTCTTGGCACTGTGTGAGTCTGTGACTTAGATTGTCAGCACCTGATGGATGTAAAGAAAGATCCCATGTGTGCATCCAAAACCAAAATGGCCAAAAGAGCAGTCATTGTGGATGAAGTCTCTCGCCTTTCTCTGTAAGGTTCCTGATCTCCATCAAGTGAGAATAGGGATCCATTGGATCAAATGAGTTCTTCAAAGCTCTGCAGAGGCTAGCCCATTGCGGCTTGCTTTTTCTCATGACTCAAATACACATAAAGAATCTAAACCCCACAATCAGTAGGCCTCAAATTGGAGAAGCGGAGCAGTATCAAATGCAGGCCTATTGGATCACTCCTGGTTCACAGGAAGGGTGTCAGGACACTCGAACATTAGGCAAATGAGGGGCAAAAGAGCTTATTTTGGACACTGTCTTGGACTGTGCCCCTCATGGAAACCTCTAGCAAGAGTTATGATGAGTGTCTATATGGAAGAAAATGAGGGCCATGTGGGAGTGTTTTGGTTTCAATTGTGTTCATTTGTGTGGCGGTTGGAAGAGATGACTTGGTCCACCTTGGCTTGAACTCTGGTCTGATTCCCCATAGAGACTGAGTTCTGAAACTCACCTCAGAGAAGTATTGCCATTAATTGTGTTGGGATTTTAGGAGGCCACGCATGAGAGTCGCCCTTGGAAACTGAGATATAGGCCCAAGGTGCCTTTCCACAGAGCACTGGCAATCTCAGCCAGGATAATACATGATTATATTGTTAAAAACATGGCAGCCATAGTTGAGAATCAAAACAAACATGGACCTCACAGTGTAGAACTCGATAAGCCTGGCTTCATGTGACCTTTTTGCCACTCTTTGGAAAGCCTTGCCTGTTAGTGTTCTCCAAAGATTTCATTGAATTGAGCTTCCTCACCATTTAATGGTTCCAGAATGAATTGAAACCGACAGTGCTTCCAACTTCAATCTTGAAAAATGCCCAGATAAATACCATGAAATTTTTGAATTTCCCATGACCAGGTCGCACTGGGGAACCTGTGGATGTCCTACGTCTGATCATGAGTGTATCACGCAGTGCCTTGATTGACAGGGATTCATAAAAATGATGTAGAACAGCGATACCAGTAAGTTGAACCCTGCTGAGTCGAGGGCCTAGAGCAGAGGTGGGAAGGTGTATGATAAAACATCTGTGTGGGCCAATGTGAATCTGCCATTGGCTTCCAAATGGCTTGTGACTGACATGGTGCAACCAGCAGAATGTTCTATGTAAAAGCATATTTTTATATGGAGAGGTTTCAGGGCAATGTTCAGAACCAGGTTGCTGTTGACAAGAGGGCAAGCTATGGGGGATAGAAGCCTGGTTGGTGCATTCTCCTGAGAACCCTGACCCACCGCACATGACAAAACTCCCTCCAGCACTGTGTCCCAGTTGAACTCCTTGTATATCATGAAGCAAATACCAAACTCCCAGTGCAGCAACAAGAAACACCTTGAAAATTGGAGGATGACCAAATGGCTTCACAGTCCACATGGGGAGACACTTAGCCCACATTGGCCACAATTGACCTACAAAGACAGAAATCAGCACTGCTGCCTCATGTTCATTGGAAAATAAGAAACCATGTTCTCCAGGTCACATAGATGCAGACCCAGCTTTGATGGGCTCACTAGAGAGAAAGCAAAAGCTCCTTACAAAAACATATATTTCAAGTGCCCAACCTCATAGGCAGTTTCTCAAGAAGTCTTTAGGGCACCAGAGCTCCATGTTTTGGAAAGTTTACCCTGTCCCTTACTTTGGGTAACTCCTCTAACACCTCCAAAGTTGTGAACTTCTGAGCATATTCCATTCCAGATATGTATTCACAGATTTTCTACCTCTTCTCTTCTCATTATGTATTACTTGGGGTGGAGGTAATGACAATGCATTGTTCTGGATGAGAGTAAGAAGATTTTTGTGTACCACATATTTGCATACACTTTGGATTAATTTTCCAATTTTCCATTCGACATACTGAATCCCTGACACTAAACCATACCCTACTAGACTCTGACTGCTTATCCTAATATGATTGAGAAAAATAACTCAAACAGAATAGAAATAAAAGAAGTTCAGAGGAGGGGTGGTGTATAGTTGGGCTTGCCTTTTGCAATATATAGGGTAGGAGTTATAAATCTAGTCAATTTTTAATTGAAGTAGTTCTCAGTGTGTTTTTAAAGTTAACAAATAGGTGAATCCCTGTCTCCGTTTATCTGTAGCCTATTCAGCACATGCTTTTGTATATGCACATATAGAATCCTACCTGGTATCACACGTATACACTTGTGAGGTGGCCAGCTTGGCAGATACAAATTGTGAGAAAAGATCACTCCTCCTAATCGCTGTTGGAACTGAAAATTCAACCTATGGGGGAGCTTCCTAGTTAAACAGCATTATACATAAATGCATGTTCAGTAATATAAATATTTTTTGGATCTTTGGACGATATATATATCATGATGAATTTTGATTGTCATATATATTGCTACTTTTTAATGTCTCTGTGTGGGTTTTGTGTGTGTGTGTGTATATATATATATATATATATATATATATATATATATATATATACGCTCTAGATTTTTCAAAACGTGAAATATATGTGTCTTATTATGCACTGCCTAAATTCATTCATGTTCATCTATGTGGATTTCTAATCAACTTTTCACAAGATTATTCTCAGAAATATTCATCCACCTGAAATACATATTTGTTTCCTAGTACTGAAAACTAAATTCAGTGAATGTTGCACACAAATTCTAATATTTCTACAGTAACTTACCCAGCTTAACATCAATGCAAGTACATTCCTATGTTCCATGATGTCTATTTTGACGTTCATTTTTATTCAACACTGGTATATTACTTTTTCTTCATTTTATGCACATCAAAGGATATATATTTCTTGCACAAGTTATCAAATTTATAGGCATTTGTTTCACTTTCAATCACTTCCTGCTTCAGAACACATGTATTCCTCCAGGTCTCTTGATAGTTTTTTTCATGAGACATCTTTCCAAACACATTATTTTCGATTTCCATAATCACTTTTGAAGCAAACTCACACACCCATCATGATACACCGTAACCCTATTATTACCATTTGATGTATAACTTTTTGGAATGAATGATTGTATATGAACATAAAATTTCTTATATATTTTCATATATCAATTCAATCTATTATTAAAAGTGGAACCAGTTATATTATTTATTCACAGTATGGTTTATTAAGGCATCATCTCTATATTCATACATACAGGGTACACCTAAATGTATCCCCAATACTAATTTATAAGTCTTTAAAATATTGCTTTCAGAAATGGTGGAAGAAATACTATAGTCACCTGATATACATATACATTTCATCACAGTAATATTCCTGACACAAAAGGCAAGGGTCACACTTATGATTGTACCAAAGCCTAAATTGAATTTGAGCATGTATTACTAACAACATCCATGTCCTGGTTCCCTAATGCTCTCAAATATCATTCCTATTGGTGACGACATATCTGTTTCTTCCTAAGATTATATATTGAACCATAACCCTGTTAAAAATGTCTTATCCTACAACTCACGTTGTACTTTGCCTAATTTTCTAATGTCTCCATTGATATCTGCTTTCAAACACCTTTTCTCCAGTTCATCATTGGGAATGTCCCTTCAAATGTGCTGACATTTACATTCACTCTCTCACCAAAACCGTATTGCTAAAGAACATTTGGTCGAACTCCTAGACTCACTCAAATGTGTTCTTCAAAGCCCTGCAGAGGGCAGCCCAGAGGTGCTTGGGTTGTCTCATGACTCCAATTCACATAAAGAATCTAAACCCTACAGTCAGTAGGCCTCAAATTGGAGAAGCAGAGCAGTATTAATTGAAGGCCTATTTGATCACTCCTGGTTCACAGGAAGGGTGTCCAGGCCACCCTGACTTTAGGCAAATGAGGTGCAAGGGAGCTTATTGTGGACACTGTCTTGCGCTGCGCCCCTCATGGAAACCTCCAGCCAGAGGTTATGATGAGTGTCTATATGGAAGAAGATGAGGGCCATGTGGGAGTGTTTTGGTTTTAAATGTGGTCATTTGTGCGGTGGTTGAAAGAGATGACAGGGTCCACCTGGGCTTGAACTCTGGTGTGATTCCCCTTAGAAATGGAGTTTTGGAAATGACCTTAGAGATGTATTGCCATGAATTGTGTTGGGATTTTAGGAGGAGAAGCATGAGATTCGACCACGCATGACAGTAGGCCTCAAATTGGGAACGCAGAACATTTTGTCCAAATCCTTCATTCACTCTTCTTTTTAATCCTATCGTCTAACTTCCTAATTCTAGATAAATACCACGGTATATTTGAAATTCCAATGACCAGGTGGCACTGGAGAATATTTGGATGTCCTGTTGCTGATCATGAGTGTACCAGACAGTGCCTTGATTGACTGGGTTTCATGAAAATGGTGTAGAACAGAGATGCCAGTAAGTTGGAGTCTGCTGAGTAGTTGGCCTAGAGCAGTGGTGTGCAGGTGTGTCATAAAACATCTGTGGTGGGTTCATGTGGATCTTCCATTGACTTCCAAATGGCTTGTGGCTGACATAGTGTAGCCAACAGACCCTTATATGTAAAGGCATCTTGTTATATCGAGAGGTTTAAGGGAAATTTTAGGAATAAGGTTGCTATGGTCAAGGGCACAAGCTACGTGAAATAGAAGACATTTTGGTGCATTTTCCTGCAGACCCTGACCCACCACACCTGACAGAACTCCCTCTAGCACTTTGTCCCAGTTGAACTCATTGTATTTTGTGAAGTAAATACCATACTCCCAGTGAAGCAGCAAGAAACACCACAGAAAGTGGAGGATGACCAAATGGCTTCACAGTCCACACGGGGAGACACTTAGCACCCAGTGGTCACAGTTTACCTACAAAGAGAGAATTCAGCAACTGCTCCCTCATGTTCATTATAAAATAAGAAACCATGTCCTCCAGGTCACATAGATGCAGACCCAGCTTTGATGGTCTCACTACAAAGAGAGAAGAACATATATTTCAAGGGCCAAATCTCAGAGGCAGTCTCTCAAGAAGTCTTTAGACAAGAAGAGCTCCATGTTTGTGGAGTGTTTACCCTGATCCTTACTTTGGAAACTCCTCTACCAACTCCAAGGTTGTGAACTCCTGAGCATCTTCCATTCCAGATATGTATTCATAGATTTTCTAACTCTCCTCCTATAACTGTGTCTTATTGGGGCGAAGGTAATGTCATGGCATTGTTCTGGATGAAAGTTGGAATATTATTCTGTGGCACATATTTGCATACACATTGAATTTATTTTCCTATTTTCCAATCAAAATACCGAAATCATGACACTAACCTGTACCCTACTAGACTCTCACTACTAATCCTAATATGATGGAGAAAAAAACCCCAAATACAAGCATTTTAGTGGACGCATGGTATATATTTGGACTTGCATTTTGCATGATAAAGGGTAGGTGTTATAAATCTAGTAAATTTTTGTTTAAAACAATTTTTCATGTGTTTTTAAATTAACAAATATGTGAATTCCTGTCTCCCTTTCTGTATATACTATTTAGCACATGTATTTTTTCATGCACATATAAAATCCTACCTGGTATCACAGGTTAATTTTTGTGTGTTGTCTGACTTGGCAGATTCAAATTGTGAGAAGAGATCACTCCTCCTACCCTACTAGACTCTGACTACTAATCCTAATATGATGGAGAAAAATAACCGAAACAGAATGGAAATACAAGCAGTTCAGTGGAGGCATGGTGGATATTTGGACTTGCCTTTTGCATGATAAAGGGTTGGTGTTATAAATCTAGTGAATTTTTGCTTAAAATAGTTCTCCATGTGTTTTTAAAATTATCAAATATGTGAATTACTGTCTCCCTTTCGCTATAGACTACTCAGCACATGTGTATTTATATGCACATATAGAATCCTACCTGGTATCACAGGTTAATTTTTGTGTGTTGTCTGACTTGGCAGATACAACTTGTGAGAAGAGATCACTCCTACTAACCACTGTTGAAACTGAAAATTCAACTTATGGGTGAGCTTCCTAGTTGAAAACATTATACATAAATGCATGTTCAGTAAAATAAATATTTTTGCATATTTTTGCATATTTGAATGATATATTTTTCATGATGAATATCGATTAGCATATGTATTGCTACTTTTTAATGTCTGTGTGTGTGTTTTGTATATATATATATATATATATATATATATATATATATATATATATATACACACTCTCCAGATTTTTCGAAATATGAAATATATGTGTCTTATATACACTCCATAAATTCATCCATGTTCATGTATTTAGATTTATAATCAATTTTTCACAAGATTATTCTCAGAAATATTTATACACCTGAAATATATATTTGTTTCCAAGTACTGAAAACTAACTTCAGTGAAAGGTACATACGAATCCTAATATTTCTAGAGTAACTGACCCAGTTTAACATCAATGCAAGTAGACTCCTATGGGACATGATGTGTATTTTGACGTTCATTTTTTTCAACACTGGTACATTACTATTTCTTCAGTTTATGCACATCATAGAATATATATATATCATCCACAAGTTCACAAATTTGTAGGCATTTGTTTCACTGTCAATCACTTCCTGCTTCAGAACACATGTATTCTTCCATGTTTCTTGACTGGTCTTTTCATGAGACTTCTTTCCAAAAATAATATTTTTTAGTTCCATTGTAAGATTAAAGCAAATCTCACACACCCTTCAGGATAAACCATAACCCTAGTATTAACATTAAATGTATGACTGGTTGGAATGAATGTATGTATATCAATATAAGATTTCCTGAATATTTTCAGATATCAACTCAATACATTACTTAAAGTTGGAAGAAGTCGTATTATTTATTCACAGTATGGCCTATTCATGCATTATCTCTATATTTATAGACACAGGGTACATCTATTTTTGCCCACAATACTAATTTATACATATTCAAAATATTGCTCCAAGAAATGGTGGAAGAAATACTCATGTAAGCTGATCTACATATACATTTTATCACAGTAATATTCTGGTCAGAAAATGCAAATATCACACTTATGATTGTACCAAAGCCTAAATGGAAAATGAACATGGCTTACTAAAAACATCCATGTGCAGGTTGCCTAATGCTCCCACTTGTCAATCTGTTGGGGACTACATATTTGTTTCTTTCTAAGATTATATATTCAAACTCAATCCTATTGAAAATGTCTTATCCTATCTCTCACTTTACACTTTGCCTGATTTCCTAATGTCTCTATCGATATTAGCTTTCTAACATATTTTCCCCTGTTCATAATTGTGACTGACTCTTCACACGTGCTGACATTTACATTCACTGTCTACCCGAAAACCTATTGCTAAAGAAATTTTGGTCCAAATCTTATACTCACTCTTCTTTCTAAACTTACCAACTGTCTTTCTAATACTACCGACAATTCCTTTTTGCCTGGATGTTCTCTTCGACATTCAATCATCCAAGGTACAAGGTCCTATAACATTGTATATCGATTAATCTGAGACACCTGTGCAGAACATAATTCAAAGCTAAGTATCCCAAATGAAGGGCCTAATGCCCTTCTGGGCTTCAAATCTAAATAGATTTCTGTTTTCATACTTATATTTTACCTATATATTTTTGTAAATATTGTAGGTTCCCAATGCCATTATTAATCCAGCAGAATGACTCCTCACCCAAATTGAACCTGTTATTAACCCTAACCATACACTGTTCCCTCAATCTACGTTTACAGAAGACCAGGGACAGAGTTGGTTTTACAATACAGGAATGTAGAGCATCTTTAACCTGCTGAGAACCTCAATGGTCCAAGCAGAAATGATCCCTGGAGAACTTGTAGGCAGCTTTTTAGGACCTGAGAGAGCAAAAGTCATCTTCCATTGCAGACAACCTGGTCAGGATGAAGGAATGTGTCTGAATAAGCCTCTCTCTTTTTAATGTAGAGAATATGGACCAAACCTGGACTCTGGGGAGAGCTGTTCCTGGTTTCCTATGGTTGATATTCCATTCTAACTTATGAAAGTGTCACAGAAAGTAGGGGCATCCTCTATCTCATGGGACCCTTGGAAGCAACTGTTAGGACAAAGTGGTTGCCAAGGTAGTGACTTCATTCAATTCTTGAAGGAAGTGACCTACCTCACTTCCTTGGTGATGGAACTCTCTGAATTTGGGATCCAGGAAGCCAGGCACACAGAACCAGTCTCAGTCTCAATTCCAGTGGACTCACATGTTTGGATTTACCAATGACAGAGTCAGTCTCTCTTGGTACCTACTGATGTGAGGATGGCTAAATGCCAGGAGAGCTCTCAAGAGGGGACGTTCCTGAGAAAGCAGTTAGTGACTCACCACTGGCTCCTGACAACTTCACAGATTTGAACAAAGAGATCAGATCTGATACAGGACAGGCCATTTCATGGGTACATAGAATGGCCAACAAGTCAGAGGACACTCCGGATTGTCACAGACCTACTTGGGGGAAGGATGTGCCTTTGTGGATGTGGGTGAAAGTTTGTGGTTTTGTCTCATGTTCTGAGAATAGGTAGGGAAGGCAGTTTGTTTGGTATTCAGTGGAGAGTTTCTAGTAAGTCGTTTGACATGGCGAGTGTTTCTATGTCTGTGTATAGCACTGTGTCCGTGGTTGTAGACATTAGAAAAGAGAATGCATTAATGGATGTGTCCTGTCTAGTGGAAAGCTTCTCAGGATTAATCTTTCCCAATTTATGAATGGACTGCGGCTTGACTTGTGGATGGGCAACACCTACAATCTTCCTAAGTTCCTGATTTCTTCCTGAATTCTGGCCACTCTCCAGAATAGGCTCATGGTTTTGTGTCCAAGATATGTACCACCTCCAAGCTCTGTGACATGTCCATGTACTGGTGAGCTGAAGAGAATGGGGAGCATCTCAGAAAACTCAGATATCAGTGTGACCAGGAAAGTCTCAGTGGAGAAACCCTGCTTTGGGCCTTTTGCTTCCCTATTGTTCTGTAGCACTGAATGTCAGAAAGGTCTTTGCCTCAGGGCACCCCTTTGTGAAACCTGAAGAAAACAGTTTTCAAATGGACATTAATGTGCATCACCTGTGGCTCTTTGCTTAATGCTTTGGAAAGGGGTGTGTCTGAATTAGCCTCTTGGCCTTGTGTGTGGCTGTGACTTAGATTCTCAGCGCCTGATGGATCTAAAGAAAAATCCCATGTGTGCATACAAAACCAAAATGGCAAAAAAGATCAGTCATTGTGGATAAAGACTCTTTCCTTCCTCTGTTAGGTTCCTGACCTCTTCCAAGTGAGAATAGGGATTCTTTAGGGTCAAATGAGTTCTTCAAAGCCCTGCAGATGTGCTTGGGTTTTCTCATGAATCCAAATCACATAAAAAGTCTATACCTGACAGTCAGTAGTCCTCAAATTGGAAAAACAGAGCAGTATAAAAAGCAGGCTCATTTAATAACTCCTGGTTCACAGGAAGGGTGTTTAGGCCACCCTGATTTTAGGCAAATGAGGGGCCAAGGAGCTTATTGTGGATACTTTTTTTGGCTGTGTCCCTTATGGAAACCTCCAGCCAGAGGTTTTGATAAGTGTCTATATGGAAGAAGATGAGGGCCATGTGGGAGTGTTTTGGTTTTAATTGTAGTCATTTGTGTTGTGGTTGGAAGAGATGACTGGGTCCACCTGGGCTTGAACTCTGGTGTGATTCCCCTTAGACAGTGAGTTCTGGAACTGACCTCAGAGAAGTATTGCCATGAATTGTGTTGGGATTTTAGGAGGCCACGCATGAGTGTCGCCTTTGGATATTGAGATATAGTCCCAGGGTGGCTAAGTTGATATCAAAACACTCATGGACCTCAATTGTAGACCTCAATAGGCCGGGTTTCATTTGACCTTTTGGACTCTCTTTGGGAAGCCTTGCCTATGAGAGTTCTGCAGAGTTTTTATTGAAATGAGCTTCCTCACCATTTAGTGGTTCCTGAATGAATAGAAACCCACAGTGCATCCAACTTCATTATTGAAAAATGGCTAGAAAAATACCATTAAATTTTTGAAATTCACATGACCAGGTGGCTTGCAGATCTTTTGGATGTCCTATTGCTGATCATGAGTGTACCAGACAGTGCCTTGATTCATTGGGTTTCATGAAAATGGTGTAGAACAGAGATGCCAGTAAGATGGAGCCCGCTGAGTAGCGGGCCTAGAGCAGTGGTGGGCAGGTGTGTGATAAAACATCTGTGGTGGGGCCATGTGGATCTGCCATTGGATTTCAAATGTCTTGAGATGGACATATTGCAGGCAGGAGACCATTATAAGTAAAGGCATCTTGTTATATGGAGAGGTTTCAGGGTAATATACAGAATCAGGTTGCTATGGTCAAGGGGGCAAGCTATGCGGTATATAGGCCAGTTTGGTGCATGCTCATGCATACCCTGACACACCACAAGTGACAGAACTCCCTCCAGCACTGTGTCCCAGTTGAACTCGTTGTATTTTGTGAAGCAAATATCAAATTCTCAGTGCAGGAGCAAGGAACACCAGGAAAAGTGGAGGATGACCAAATGGTTTCACAGTCTACACAGGGAGACACTAGGCCCCCAGTGGCCACAGTTTAAAATACTGAATCCCTGACACTAAAACCTACCCTATTAGACTCTGACTACTAATCCTAATAAGATGGAGAAAAATTACCCAAAAAAGTATAGAAATACTAGCAGTTCAGAGGAGGCATGTTGTATAGTTGGACGGGCCTTTTGCATTATATAGGGTAGGAGTTATAAATCAAGTCAATTTTTTGTTGAAATAGTTCTCCATGTGAATTTAAAGTTAACAAATATGTGAATTCCTGTCTCCCTTTCTATGTAGCCTATTCAGCACATGTATTTTTATATGCACATATAGAATCCTACCTGGTCCCACACGTACATTCTTGGGAGGTGGCTGAATTTTCAGACACAAATTGTGAGAAGAGATCACTCCTCCTAAATGCTGTTGGAAATGAAAATTCAACATATGTGTGAGCTTCCTTTTTAAACTAAATTATGTATAACTTTTTGTAATGAATGTATGAACGTATATATCAATATTAGATATCCTATATTTTTTCAGATATCAATTCAATCCACTATTTAAAGTTGGAACTAGTTATATTATTTATTCACTGAATGGTCTATTCATACAATATCTCTATATTCATAGACACAGGGTACACCTATTTGTGCCCCCAATACTAATTTATATATGTTCAAAATATTGCTCCCTGAAATGGTGGAAGAAATACTCATGTCACATGATATACATATACATTTTATCACAGTAATATTCTGGACACAAAAAGCAAATATCACACTTATGATTGTACCAATGTAAAGGTCATTTGAGCGTCAGAGGAAGAGACCACCAAAAGATTGTCTCATGCAACAGCAAAGGGTTTATTGGGGGTCCAGCATGCTGGGGCTCAGAGCTCAGTTGTATAGAGAAGAGAGCCCTGAGAACAGCTTAAGCAGAGCTTATTTACTTTCCTTGGAGAGGTCAGGGAGGGAAGTTTATTGATGGTTCAGGGCGAGTGGCCGGTTTGCGTGCAACCGGGTGAGGGAGAACAATCTGCAGTTTAGCAGTTGGGGACTGCACATTCTGGGAATAAGATTAGCAAATAGCTCTCAAGATTTCAACAGTGTTTTGTTAAGCATACAGAAAAACAGGAAGTGACAAATACCTTTTTTATTAACCTTTCATTCCCCACTTCTTCTCGTTACTTTTAATCATAAATGTGATCATTGGACGGTGTCATATTTTATGCCTGCTAGTGGCGTATATTTTTGTCTGATTACCAAAAGTTTAACTTGTCCAATTTGAGCTTGAAGAAATGAAACTACATGGTGGAGCAAGCAAGTTCCTACAGTTAGCAATTAATGAGGATTATTAATGGACCAGCCAGGGCTGATAAAAGCATAGTTAACCCGGGGGACTATGTTAACGAAGACTCAAACCACCCTTTTTGGGCCTCTCTCTTTCGTTGACGCTCTTCAAGGCGTCTTCTTAATTTACTCATATATTCTTTTACAACCAGTATGGTCGGCATAAAAACAACATTGTTCCCTCAATGTAGCATAAATGCCCCCTTTTCTCATGAAAAGGAGTTCCAACCCTCGCCTGTTCTGTTAAACAACTTTAGAGAGAGAGGTTCAAGATTCCTGTAAAGCTGTGATGGAGGTTTTTACTATCTTTAAGATTTTGTATACTGCTGCTTCTAATTGGGTCATTTCTTGTGTCCCATGAACTAGAGCAGTGGTTCCTGTGCCCACCCCTGCAGCAATTCCTATTCCCAAAAGGATGGCTAAAGTGAGGAAAACAGGTTCCTGGCAGAACCGGGTTGTATGCCCCACTATTTGAACTTTAAATGATACTGTGTCATGATAGAGCACTCTGGGAAACATCTGCATCATTACATTATTAATCATATCTGTTGACCATTTTATGAAAACATAAACAATGTTTAAGTATATAGAATTATACTGTTTTAGGTATGGAAAAGGCAAGGTACCTAAGATAGAATGGAAGACAGGGAAACAGTTATATTTAGTTGCAACCTGATTTAGAAGGCATTGCTTCTGTTGTAATCAATGAATCCCCTGAACCTCAAGTTTAGTTAGTTTCATAATTTTATACCCAACATGTAAGGGAAGGGGCTCAGAAGTTCACAGTCTGCAGAATTTCACAAAAAGAAGATTTTTTTTTCCCTCTGTTCTGGGCAAGTAACATTTTTAAGGACACCTAAGCTTTTTTCTTCTCTCTTTTTTTTTCTGCCTGCCAGCTGTTACCATGGAGCCCAGTTGGTAACTTCTTTATCTTAGAAATGTAGCCATCTCTTTGAAGGCCCAGCTCAAGGACAGGGGCCTTGTTGACATATTTTGTTAAAAACTACTATGGGGGTGTCTAGCTTAGGAGTGTTGATTTTTCAAGCCAGTGCCCAAGTAGAACAGGCAACACGAAAACAGGAAGTTTATCTACATTGAACTCTTTTATAGGGTCTCTTTTGCTGAAAGTCCTAAAGTTAGCCATGGTGAAAACTTCTGGAGAATTCAGTTTAGACTTTTCTGTGGGCCTGGTACAGAGGGGGAAGATGGGAAAGGCGGGGGGTAAGACCCGGTTGGTGGATCTGAGTATGAGGAAGGAGAGATATAAAAGAATAATAGGAAAGGGGTTTGTGATTTTCCTAGCAACAACAACTTGAGCAGTAGAACAGATAGTGCCAAGGGGAAGACCGAAGTGAGTATCCCAAAAAGCCTGTGAGGGCTTTTCAATTCTTAGTAAACTGTTTTCAGTGATGACAAAGCAACTTTAAAGGCCATTTTCATTACATCTTGGATAGGGGTCTGAGGGTTCTCCTCAGCTGGTTTGAGCTTTGGGTTAGCTGGTAAGAGGACCTGGTGGGACGGGGTGCAGGCCCTGACAGGAGAAGAGAGGAGGGAGTGGGTGGAGGGGTGCCTCAGTGCCTGCTACCTCAGCAAGGGGGCAATGGTCTGAGAACCGGCGGAGGTTTGGGTTTTGGATCTAGTAATTGGAGGGGAGAAATCAGGTTGCTGAGATGGGAGTGACAGCAGAAAGTCTGTAGCAGAAGGCTGAGGGTAAGAATCTATTGGAGAAGAATAGTTCAGGATGTGAGCAAAGGAGGGAAAAGGCTTCCACATAGGGGAATCTCCTTTCACTCTTTTGAGCACTTGCAGAAGTTAAAAAGGTCACACAGAATTTGAGGACCTAGAGGCCCCTCTGTGGGCCATCAGTTTTCTTTCTCTATTTGTTAATATGGTCAATGCTGTGTACTTAATTTGATGAGCAGTTGTTTTCCACCAGGCACCCCCTGTATGCTCACATCCCCATGACTTACAGAAGAAGTCAGCTTTTCCCCCACACAGCTATGGCTGTTTGTGGCTTTGATACTCTGCCTGGCAAACATAGTAATCTAGGCTAGCCAACCTGCATCTGGCTAGCGTGTCCCTATATCCATAATATTTGTTTCCATTATCTATGGTACAGAAGGTATTTAATGGAATTTTAGTGGGATCCTCTTCATCAGGAATATCTCAATAGGAAAGACCTATAGCCAGCTGACAAATGTCTGGATGGAGAGAAGGCCACCAGGTACCTAAGTGGGCTGTATGCAAGATAGACCATACTTTTTGTCTAGTAGAATTTGTGATCAGCAATCGCTGCTGAACAGGCTGATGAGGGTTAGGACTACTGGTGGCCAAGGGGAGAGTCTATAGCCATATCCGTATGGCGAATACAAAATTTGAAAGGGTTACCAGTCTTTTCCAGTTTCCAGCCAGAGTCTGGACAGGGCACAGGCTTGAGACTTGAGGCATGGATCCAGGAAGTGATTCCGTCTACGTTTACCGCTGTAGGTGTTATAAGTAGCACCTGGTATGGTTCTTTCCAGCGGGGTTCCAGGGATGACACCTGATGTCATCTTATGTAGATGAAGTCTCTTGATATTGATGTGGAGTCCCCTCGTCTGCAGGTTGGTAGGCAGTGGCCAGGTGTTTCAACAGGTATCGCTGAGTTCGTTCGAGAACTTTTAGTCTGTCAAGCAAGGGGGTGTGGAAGGGATCGTTCGGTCTTAGAGTTGGGGTTAGGTCCCTTACTGGAGGAGGGACACCATTGAGAATTTCATAGGGGGTGAGGTTACACAAAGAAACAGAGGGAGAATTTCTTGCATGAAACAGTGCATAAGGCTGGAGCATAGTCCAATCTTTTATGTTGGTCTCTAAGCTTAATTTCTTTAAGGTCTCTTTAATGGTTCTATTTATTTTTTACCTGTACTGCGCTCTGGGGTCTACAAGCACAATGTAACTTCCAATTAATTTCTAGGGTCCTGGCTAACCCCTGACTTACCTGGGCCATGAACGCCGGTCCATTATCAGAACCTATTACTTTAGGCCGGCCGTATCTTGGAAAATATCTTTCAGGATATTCTTGACCATCATTTGCGCCGTTAATTTTTATTTTGTGGGAAAGGCTTAAATCCATCCTGAAACTGTATCTACAAAGACTAAGAGATATTTAAGTCCATACCATGCTGGCTTAATTTCAGTAAAGTCCACTTCTCAGAATTGTCCTGGTCTGGTTCCTCATAGGTACTTTCCTGCAGGAAGCTTGGAATGGTAAGCATTAACCAATTGACATATCCGACAGGCTTTTGTTACCCGTTCAGATATTTCCTTTCGCTGTGAGTTGGTTAATCGAAAACTCTGTTCTTGATCCTTCAGGAATGCCTGCAGTTTCTTTTAACCAAGGTGAGTGAGTTGATGTACATTTTTAAAGTAGTGTAGGGCTTTCTGTAATTGAAGGCTGGGCTCAGTGAAGTTGAGGAATTCAATGTCAGTGTCCTTAGATGTTATCAAAAGCTTGCTGGTGCTCAAAGGGTCCATTGGAATTGGGCATCCTCATTTAACAGCGGGTATAAAGGAGAAGCTAAGAACACAAACCCAGGTATCCATACCTGCAAAAGCCAGCAGTCCCAAGAAACTCTCTTGAGTTGTCCTTGGTAGATGGGGGTGGTATCTGCACAATGGTTTTTTTCTCGGCAGAGAGCCCTGAGAACAGCTTAATCAGACCTTATATACTTTTCTTGGAGTGGGCAGGGAGGGAAACTTATCGATGGGTCAGAGCAAGTGGGAGGTTTGGTACAAGCGGGTGAGGGAGTACAATCCTCAGTTTGGCAGTTGGGGACAGCATATTCTGGGAACAAAATTAGCAAACAGTTCTCCAGATTTCAACAGTGTTTTGTTAAGCATACAGAAAAACAGGAAGTGACAAGTGCCTATTTTATTAACCTTTCACCAAAGCGAAATAGAACGTGAGCTTGGATTACAAAAACAACCATGTCCAGGTTGCCTAATGCTCTCAAATGTCAATCCTATTGGTGACTACATATTTGTTTCTTCCAAAGATTATATATTCAACATCAACCATTTTGAAAATGTCTAATCCTATCACTCACTTTATACTTTGCCTGATTTCATGTCTCTATTGATATCTGCATTCTTGCATGTTTTCCCCCATTCATCATTGTGACTGACTCTTCACATGTGCTGATATTTTGTTCACTCTCTACCCAAACTTGATTGCTAAAGAACTTTTGGTCTAAATCCTATACTCACTCTTTTTCCTGAACCTACCGACTATCTTCCTAATCCTACCGACTATCCCTTTTAGACAGGAAGTTCTCTTCTACCTTCAATCATCCAAGGTACAAGGTCCTATGCCATTGTATATTGATTTATCTCGGACATCTGTGCAGAACCTAATTCAATGCTAAGTATCCCAATCAAGGGCCCTTCTGGACTTCAAATCTTACCTTGATTTCTGTTTTCATAATTATTTTGAAAATTTAATAAAATAGTGTTTGCCAAGGAACTGACTTCATTCAGTTCCTGAAGGAATTGACCTACCTCAATTCTTTGGTGATGGAACTCTCTTAACTTGGGTTCCAGGAAGACAGGAACACACAGCCAGTCCCAGTCCCAGTACCAGTGGGCTAACTTGTTTGGATTTACCAAGGACAGAGTGTGTCTTTTTTGGTACCTACTGATGTGAGGATGGTCAGATGCGAGGAGAGCCTTCCCTGAGAAAGCATGTAGTGGTCAGTGCAGGCTCCTGACAACTTCACAGAGTTTGACAAAAAGACCAGATCTGAGACAGAACAGGCCACCTTGGGGGAACATAGTATGGCCCACCAGTCAGAGGAGACTCTGGATAGTCACAGACTTACTTGGAGGAAGGAGGTGCCTTTTTGAGTGTGGGTGTGAGTTTGTGGTTTTGTCTCATGTTCTGAGAATAGGTAGAAAAGGCGGTTTGCTTGGTTTGGAGTGGACTGTTTTTAGAAAGTCCTTTGACAAGGCGAGTGTTTCTGTGTCTGTGTATCCCACTGTGTCCGTAGTTGTAGACATTAGAAAAGAGAATGCATCAATGGATGTTTCCTGTCTAGTAGAAAGCTTCCCAGCATTCATCCTACCCATTATAGGAATGGACTGCCTTTTGTCTTATCGATGGGCAACACCTACTATCTTCCTAAGTTCCTGTTTTCTTCCTGAATTCTGGCCACTCGCCAGAATAGGCTCATGGTTTTGTTTCCAAAATATGTACCACTTCTAAATTCTGCGACATGGCCATGTAATGGATAGCTGAAGGGAATGGCAAGCATCTCAGAAAACTCAGATATCAGTGTGACCAGAAAAGTCTCAGTGGAGACTTTTGCTTACATATTGCTTTGGGCCTTTTGCTTACATATTGTTCTGTTGCCCTGAATGTCAGGAAGGTCTTTGCCTCAGGCCACCACTTTGTGAAGCCTGAAAAAAACAGTTTTCAAATGGAAATGAATGGGCCTCACCAGTGGCCACGTGGCCACCCAGATCAATAAATTTGCTTAATTGCTTTGGAAAGGGATGTGTCTGAATCAGCCTCCTGGCCCTGTGTGAGGCAGTGGCTTAGATTCACAGCACCTGATGAATCTAAAGAAAGATCCAATGTGTGCATCCAAAACCAAAATGGCAAAAAGATTAGTCATTGTGGATGAAGTCTCTTGCCTTCCTCTATTAGATTCCTGACCTCCATCAAGGGAGTATAGGGATTTTTTGGGTCAAATGAGTTCTTCCAATCCCTGCAGAGGTGCTTGTGTTTAATCATGACTCCAAATCAAATAAGGAATCAATACCTGACAGTCAGTAGGCCTCAAATTGTAGAAGAAGAGCAGTATTAATGGCAGAACTATGTGATCAATCCTGGTTCACTTCAAGGGTGTCCAGGCCACCCTGAGTTTAGGCAAATGAAGGGCAAGGGAGCTTATTTTGGATACTCTCTTGGGCTGTGCCATTTAAGGAAACCTCCAGGCAGAGGTTATGATGAGTGACTACATGAAAGAAGATGAGGACCATGTGGGATTGTTTGGTTCTAATTGTGGTCACTTGTGTGGCTGTTGGAAGAGATGACTGGGTTCGTCTGCACTAGAACACTGGTTTGATTCTCCTCAGAGACTGAGCTCTGTAACTGACCTCAGAGTAGTAATTGCTTTGGAAATGAATATGACTTAATCAGCCTCTTGGCCCTGTTTGAGGCTCTGGCTTAGATTATCAGCACCAGATGGATCTAAAAAAAGATCCCATGTGTGCATCCAAAACCAAAATGGCCAAAATAGCAGTCATTGTGGATGAAGTCTCTCGCCTTTCTCTGTAAGGTTCTGAAAGAATAAAAGAAATTGAAATTGAAATGTAAAGAACCAGGTTTCCTAAAGTTTCCAAGCTGCACTCAGCACCTGAAATTCCGGTGGCAGTTAAGACAATTTCCAGATCTGCACATTAGGTGTGTGTTGAAATCTTCCCTGACCACCTAGGTACTTAACAACCCCTTCCCAGAAACCGTGCAGCTCACCACGTATACATCTCAGGGCTTCAACCAATCAGTTTAAATGTATACCCCTTCTTAGGGCTGATCAATCACCCCCTGCCCGACCTGTTCCCGCCAATGAATGTTCTAATCATGTTTTAGAGTTGTTATTTGATTTTCTCTTGGTATATGATGATTTGCTAAAGGAGGCTATGATGTATGTAAAGTCTCTGCCCTCTCTAAAGAATGTATATAAACTGTGCTCAAGTTGTTCTCGGGGCTCTTTGTTCTTTGCTCCTCTGAAGTGAGTCCTGAGCTCCAGCATGCTGGACCCCCAATAAACCCTTTAGAGTTGCATGAGAAAGCCTGTTGATGGTCTTTTCCTCCGATGTTTACCCCACCTTTTCATCTGGAGGCCCCAGGTGAGATATTTGGCGTGGCGGATGAAAGACCCCAAGGGACTTCTCTCAGGGTAAGTAAGGCGCCTCTTTCTGGTTTCGGGTTTCAGGTTAGGGCTTGGCAAAGTGGCTGTCGGTGAAGAGCATTAGCTCTCTCTGATAGTGGCTGACAGACGTGTCACAGAGCTGCAGGCCACGTCCCTGTGGGACACTCCAGGGGACGAGGGAAATCAAGGAATAGTAGTTTCCTCAACTCGGTTATATTTTGCTTCAGAATTCGGTTTGCCAGCCCATCAGGTTTTGCCGGCTACTCAATTTTGTTCATTGTCCTGAACTCATGTTGAGTTTATTGTCTGTCTTTATTGTCTAACACATCAGGTTTTGCCAGTTACTCAGTTCTAATCTTTGTCTTGGACACACGTTAAACGTTTACTGTTTGTCTTTGTCTGTGTTGCGATTGTGTCTTCACTGTCTCTCTTTGAGTAACTCCCATTATGGGACAAATCACTTCCACGCTTCTGTCCCTGACCGTTGATCATTGGACTGATGTCCGCTCAAGGGCCCAGAATCTTTATTTTTCAGTAAAATGCCGGACCTGGCAGACTCTCTGTGCTTCAGAATGGCCCATTCTCAAAGTCGGGTGGCCCCCAGAAGGATCCTTCCGCTTCCCTCTAATCCGAAAATCAGAGATATTGTCTTTCAGCCGGGACCACGTGGCCACCCAGATCAATAGCCATATACCCCTTCCCCAGGATCCTATCATTCAAACCTTCCGCTCCCCCCGCTTTCCTCCATTCTCCCTGAGTCACAAGACTGGACACTCCTCCCCCTCCTTATCCTCTACCCTGGCTCCCCAACACCGAACACGTTCCAGATGATCCTCCTGCCGCTGACACAGCCTCTCCGCCACTAGAGGCAATTGGGCCAGTCCCAAGCCCTCCAGGGGACTTCGCAGCAGTAGCAGCAGCAGCCCCTCCTCCTCTGGTGGAAGCTGGGCCATCTAAAGGAACCCGCCAGTGACAGATAATAAAAAACTCAGAAACACCTGTGATGCTCCCTCTCCATCCCTATGGGCCGATGAACCGACCAAACTGGGACCCCAACACCATTGAAGTTAGGTAGCATCTGTCCACTTATCACCGGCCTCTAATAGCGGGTCTCTGAGTGGCCGCCAGAAGGCCGACTAATTTGGCCATGGTAAGAGAGATTATCCAAAGGCCTAATGAGTCTCCCTCTATGATTTTGGAGAGAATTATGGAAGCATTTAGAAAATATACTCCTTTTGATTCTCAGACAGAGTACGAAAAGACATCTGTTGCAATGGCCTTTATCCAGCAGGCTGCCCTAGATATTAAGAGAAAGTTGCAACGTCTAGATGGATTACAAGATATGACCTTAAGAGATTTAGTCAGAGAAGCTGAGAAAATATATTATAAGAAAGAAACTGAGGAGGAATGGGAACAGAGGAGACAGAAGGAAAGGGAACAAAAGGAGGATGAAAGGAGCAAAAGGCAGACTAAAGCACTGGCTAAGGTTCTGGTCAGAGCAGTAAATAGGCCAGAAGTTAAAAAGCACGGAGATAGGAAGGGATACATGGGCCCATGCCAAAGGCTGTCCCTGGCCTCAGGTCAATGTGCCTACTGTAAAGAAAAAGGACACTGGGCCAAAGAGTGCCCCCAAAAAAAGCAGAGATGCCAGACCGCCGTGCTGACTCTAGAACAGGACTAGGGAAGTCGGGACTCGGATCTCTTCCGCAAGCTCAGGGTAACATTTTAAGTGGAGGAAACCCCATTGAACTTTGAAGTGAAAACAGGACCAGTATACTCAACCTTTAAGACCCCACTGGGCCCCCTATCAAATAAATGGTCGCTTGTTCAAGGGGCTAATGACAGTAGATAATGAGCTTGGACAACTAAGAGGACAATGGACTTAGGAAATAGAAAAGTCCACCACTCTTTTCTAGTAATCCCAGAATGCCAGGCCCCATTGATGGGCAGGGATCTGCTTACAAAACTCGGGGCTAGAATAACCTTTAACCCTGATGGTCCCCAAGTGGTGTTTCTAAACGCTTCAGTAAAAACTCCCATAGTCACGGCTTTGACTATGTCCGTAGAAGATGAACATCAACTCTTCGCGCGCCCTAGAACTGATCAAACAGGAAAACTATCCCAGAAATTGATAAAAGATTATCCTAATGCCTGGGCAGAAACTGCTGGGTTAGGTCTAGCCATAAAAAAACCTCCAATAGTAGTAGAATTAAAAGCCTCTACCTCTCCAATCAGTGTTAAACAATATCCTCTAATCAAAGAAGCTAAGGATGGGATAAGGCCCAATATTCAGAAATACCTGGCTCTTGGGGTCCTAAGGCCCTGTCAATCGGCCTAGAATACCCCCCTGCTACCAGTAAGAAAGCCAGTAACTGGGGACTACCGTCCTGTTCAAGACCTAAAAGAGATCAAAAACAGACTGCAGGACATTCACCCCACGGTACCCAATCCACATAATTTGCTTAGCACTCTGAATCCGGAGAGGTAATGGTACACTATGCTGGACTTAAAAGATGCTTACTTCTGCTTGCCACTACATAAGGACAGTCAGTTGCTGTTTGCTTTCGAGTGGATAGACCCAGAAACAGGAACATCTGGCCAACAAACCTGGATTAGACTCCCACAGGGGTTCAAAAACTTCCCCACTTGAACTCTGGTGTGATTTCCCTTAGAAAATGAGTTCTGGTAATGAACTCAGAGAAGTATTGCCATAAATTTTGTTGGGATTTTAGGAGGCCATGCATGAGAGTCGCCCTTGGAAACTGAGATCTAGGCCCAGTGTGGCTTTCCACAGAGCACTGGGTATCTCAGCCAGAATATCACATGATTTTATTCTGAAAGACTTGGCAGCCATAGTTGAGATTCAAAACACACATAGACTTCACATTGTAGACCTCAATGGACCTAGCTTCATGTGACCTTTTGGGCACTCTTTGGGACGCCTTGCCTGTGAGAGTTATCCACAGCTTTCATTGAAATGAGCTTCCTCAAAATTTAATGGTGTGGTGGGTCAGGGTCTGCAGGAGAATACATCAACCAGGCTTCTATCTCACATAGCTTGCCCCCTTGACCATTGCAACCTGATTCTGAACATTGCCCTGAAACCTCTCCATATAACAAGATGCTTTTATATGAAGAGATCAAACATATAAGGGATTACGGGCTGCAGCACGTCAGTCACAAGCCATTTGGAAGCAATGGCAGATCCACATGGCCCCACCACAAATGTTTTATCACAAACCTGCACACCACAGCTCGTGCCCTCAATTGAGCAGTCTACAACTTACTGGCATCTCTGTTCTACACCATTTTCATGAAACCCAGTAAATCAAGGCATTATCTGGTACACTCATGATCAGCAACAGGGCATACAAAGGTTCTCCAGTGCCACCTGGTCATTAGAATTTCAAAAATTTCATGGTATTTATCTATCCATTTTTCAAGGTTGAAGTTGGAAGCACTGCATGTTTCAATTTATTCAGGAACCATTAAATGGTGAGGAACCTCATTTCAGTGAAATCTCTGGAGGACAATCACATGAATGTCTTCCCAAAGAGTAGCCAAAAGGTCACATGAAGCCAGGCCCATTGAGGTCTACAATGTGAGGTCTATGTGTCTTTTGACTCTCAACTATGGCTGCCAAGTCTTTCAGAATAAAATCATGTGATATCCTAGCTGAGATACCTAGTGCTCTGTGGAAAGCCACCCTGGGCCTAGATCTCAGTTTCCAAGGGCGACTCTCATGCGTGGCCTCCTTAAAATCATAACACAGTTCATGGCAATACTTCTCTGAGGTCAGTTAGAGAACTCAGTCTCTAAGGGGAAACACACCAGAGTTCCAGCCCAGGTTTACCTACACCTCTCTTCCAACCCTCACACAAATGACCACAATTAAAACCAAAACACTCCCACATCACCCTCATCTTATTCCATATAGACACTCATCTTAACTTCAAGCTGTAGGTTTCCATGAGGGATGCAGCCCAAAACAGTGTCCACAGTAAGCTCCCTTGCCCTTCATTGGCCTAAGTCAGGGTGGCCTGGACACCCTTCATGTCAACCAGGAGTGATCAAATAGGTGTGCCGTTAATACTGCTCTGCTTCTCCAATTTGATGCCTTCTGACTGTGAGGTTTAGATTCTTAATGTGAATTGGAGCCCAGAGAAAACACAAGCACCTCTAGGCTAGCCTCTGCAGGGCATTGAAGAACTCATTTGACCCAAAGGATACGGATTCTCACTTGATGGAGGTAAGGAACCTTACAGTGGAAGGTGAGAGAGTTCATCCACAATAACTGCTATTTTGGCCATTTTGGTTTTGGATGCACACATGGGATCTTTCTTTACATCCATCAGGTGCTGACAATGTAAGCCACAGCCTCACATAGGGCCAAGAGGCTGATTCAGACACACCCCTTTCCAAAGCAATTAAGCAGAGAGCCACAGGTGAGGCCTATTCATTTCCATTTGAAAAATATTTTCTTCAGGCTTCACAGAGGTGTGGCCTGAGGCATCAACCTTCCTGACTTACTGGGGAACAGAACAAAAGGTAAGCAAAAGGCCTAAAGCACGGTTTCTCCACTGAGACTTTACTGGTCACACTGATATCTGAGTTTTATAAGATGCTCGCCATTTCCTTCAGCTATCCAGTACATGTCCATGTCACAGAGCTTGGAGGTGGTACATATCTTGGACACCAAACCATGAGCCTATTCTTGAGAGTGGCCAGAATTTAGGAAGAAAACCGGAAGTATGGTCTATCTTGCATACATCCCCCTTAAGGACCTGATGACCATCTCTCCACCCAGACATTTCTCAGCTGGCTATAAGTCTTATCTATTGGGATATCCCTGATGAAGAGGATTACACTAAAATTCCATTAAATCCCTTCCATACATAGATAATGGAAACAAACATTATGTTTGTAGGGACACGTGAGCCACATGCAGGTTGGCTAGCCTAGATTATTATGTTTGCCTGGCGGACTGTGAAAGCCATAAACAGTCACAGCTGTGTGGGGGAAAGCCGACTTCTTCTGTAAGTCATGGGGATGTCAGCATACAGGGACTTCCAGATGGAACCCAAACTCCTCATCAAATTTTGTACACAATATTGGCATTATTACCAATTAGATAACCAAACCTGATGGCCCACAGAGGGGTCTCTAGATCCTCAAATTATGTGTGACCTTTTTAACTTCTACAAGTGCTCAAAAGAATGAAAGGAGATTCCCCTATGTGGAGGCTTTTTCCCTCCTTTGCTCACATCCTGAACTATGCTTCTCCAAAAGATGCTCACCCTCAGCCTTCTACTCCAGACTCTCTGCTGTCACTCCCATATCAGCAACTTGATTTCTCCCCTACAATTAATAGATCAAAAACCCAAACCTCCGCTGGATCTCAGACCACTGCCCCCTTCCTGAGGTAGCAGCTACTGAGGTACCCCTCCACTCACTCACTCCTCTCTTTTCTTGTCAGTGGCCGCACTGGGTCCCAACAGGTCCTCTTACCAGCTAAACAAAATCTCAAACCAGCTGAGGAGAACCCACATACCAGTATCCAAGATGTAATGAAAATGGCCTTTAATGTTGCTTTGTCATCACTGAAAACGGTTACTAAAAATTTAAAGTCCCTCACAGGCTTTTTGGTATACTCACTCCCGTTTCCCCCTCTGTTCTACATGTTCTACTGCTCATGTTTTTGTTGCTAGGAAAATCCCAAAACCCTTGCCCATTATTCTTTTACATCTCTCCTTCCTCATTCTCAGATCCAAGGAGCTGCTCTCAGCCCTGCTTCCCTGTCTTCCTCCTCTGTACCAGGCCCATGGAAAAGTCGAGCAGTATTAACGGCAGGCCTATTTGATCACCCTTGGTTCACAGGAATGGTGTCCAGGCCACACTGACTTTAGGCGAATGAGGGGGAAGGGAGCTTATTTTGGACACCAACTTGGGCTGCACCCTTCATGGTAACCTCCAGTCAGAGGTTATGATATGGAAGAAGATTTGGGCCATGTGGCAGTATTTTGGTTTTAATTTTGGTCATTTGTGTGGTGGTTGGAAGAGATGACTGGGTCCACCTGGGCTTCTTCTCTGGTGTGATTCCCCTTAGAGACTGAGTTCTGGAACTGACCTCAGAGAAGTATTGCCATGAATTGTGTTGGCATTTTAAGAGGCCACACATGAGAGTCGCCTTGGAAACTGAGATCTACGCCCAGGGTGGATTTGCACAGAGCACTGGGAATCTCAGCCAGTATATCATATGATTTTATTCTTAAGGACTTGGCAGCCATAGGTGAGAGTCAATACACACATGGAGCTCACATTGTAGACCTCAATGGGCCTGGATTCATGTGACCATTTGGGCACTCTTTGGGAAGCCTTGCCTGTGATAGTTCTGCAGAATTTTCATTGAAACGAGCTTCCTCACCATTTAATGGTTCCTGAATTAATTGAAACCCACAGAGCCTCCAACTGTATTATTGAAAAATGGCTAGATAAATACCAGGGAATTTTTGAATTTCCCATGACCAGGTGGCACTGGAGAACCTGTGGATGTCCTGTTGCTAATCAAGAGTATACCAGACAGTGCCTTGACTGACTGGGTTTCATGAAAATGGTGTAGAACAGAGATTCCAGTAACTTGGAACCTGCTGAGTAGTGGGCCTAGAGCAGTGGTGAGCAGGTGTGTAATAAAACATCTGTGGCGGGGCCATGTGGATCTTCCATTGGCTTCTGAATGGCTTGTGACTGACCTGGTGCAGCCAGGAGTCCCTTATATGTAAAGACATCTTGTTATATGGAGAAGTTTCAGGGCAATGTCCAGAATCAGGTGGCTATGGTCAAGGGGGCAATGTCTGTGGGATAGAAGCCTGTTGGTGCATTCTCCTGCAGACCCTGACCCACCACACGTGACAGAACTCCCTCCAGCACCGTGTCCCAGTTGAACTCCTTGTATTTTGTTAAACAAATAACAAACTCCCTATGCAGCAGCAAGAAAGACAATGAAAATTGGAGGATGACCAAAGGGCTTCACAGTCCACACGGGGAGACACTTTTCCCCAATGGCCATAGTTTAACTACAAAAATAGAACTCATCACTGATGCACCATGTTCATTGGAAAATAAGAAAACATGTCCTCCAGGTCACATAGATGCAGATCCAGCTCTGATGGTCTCACTACAAAGGAAGCTAAAGCTCCTGAGAACAACATATATTTCAAGGACCCATCCTCAGAGGCAGTTACTCAAGAAGTCTTTAGGCCAGCAGAGCTCCATGTTTGTGGAGAGTTTACCCTGTCCCTTACTTTTTGAAACTCATCTACCACCTCCAAGTTTGTGAATTCCTGAGCATTTTCCATTCGAGATATGTATTCACAGATTTTCTAACACTTCCCCTCTCATTGTGTCTTACTTGGGCCCAAGGTAATGTTAAGGCTTTGTTCTGGATGAAAGTGAGAAGATGTTTGTGTAGCACATATTTGCATACTCATAGATTCATTTTCCTATTTTCCATTGAAATACAGAATCCCTGACATGAACATATACCCTACTAGACTCTGACTAATAATCCTAAAATGATGTAGAAAAATAACCCAAGCAGAATAGAAATACAAGCAGTTCAGAGGATGCATGCTGTATAGTTGGACTTGCCTTTTGCATGATAAACAGTAGGTGTTAAATATGTAGACAATTTTTAATTGAAATAGTTCTCCATGTGTTTTTAAAGTAAACAAATATGTGAATTCCTGTCTCCCTTGCTTTGTAGCCAATTCAACACATGTATTTTTATATGCACATTTAGATTCCTACATGGTATCACATGCACAATTTGTGAGGTGGCTGATGGAAGATACAACTTATGAGAAGAGATCACTCCTCCTAAACGCAGTTGGAACTGAAAATACAACCTATGGGTGAGCTTCCTAGTATTACAATATTATACATAAATCCATGTTCAGTAAAATGAATATTTTTGCATCTGTGGATGATATATATTTCATAATGAATTTCGATTTGCATATATTTCTACCTTTTAATATCTGTGGGGTTCTTTTGTATATATGTGTGTGTGTGTGTGTGTATATATATATATATATATATATATATATATATATATATATATATATATATATATATACATATATTTTCCAGATTTTTCAAAATATGAAATATATATGTCTTATTTTACACTCCCTAAATTCACTCATATTCATGTATGTGGATTTATAATCAACTTTTCACAAGATTATTCTCAGAATTATTCATCCACCTGAAATACATATTTATTTTCTAGTACTGAAAACTAACTTCAGTGAATGGTGCATACAAATCCTAATTATTCTACAGTAACTGACCCTGTTTAACATCAATCCAAGTAGATTACTATGGGACATGATGTATGTTTTGACGTTCATTTTCATTCAAACCTGGTACATTACTATTTCTTCAGGTTATGCATATCATCGGATATGTATTTCATTCACAAGTTAGCAAAATTATTTGCATTTGTTTCACTTTCAATCACTTCCTATTCAGAACACATGAATTCCTCTATGTTTGTTGACTGGTATTTTTATGAGACTTCTTTCCAAACACAATATTTTCCAAATCCATAATCAGTTTTGAAGCAAAACTCACACACCCTTCATGAGAAAACATAACTCTAATATTACCATTAGATGTATAACTCGTTGGAATGAATGATTGTATATCAATATAAGATTTCTTATATATTTTAAGATATCAATTCAATCCATTATTTAAAGTGGAACTAGTTATATTATTTATTCACTGTATGGTGTATTCATACATTATCTCTATATTCATAGACAATGTGTACACCTCTCTGTACCCCAAATACTAATTTATTCATCTTCAAAATATGGCCCTCAGAAAAGGTGGAAGAAATACTCATGTCACCTGATCTACATATACATTTTATCAGAGTAATATTCTGGACACAAAATACAAAGGTCACACTTATGATTGTACCAAAGCCTAAAGGGAAAGTGAGAAAGGATTACTACAATCATCCATGTGATGTTTCCTAATGCTCTCAAATGTCAGTCCTATTGGTGAGTACATATTTGTTTCTTCCTAAGATTGTGTATTCAAACTCAACCCTGTTGAAAATGTCTAATCCTCTCACTGACTTTATACTTAGCCTGATTTCATAATGTCTCTATTGATATCTGCTTTCCTACATATTTTCCCCTGTTCATCATTGTGACTGACTCTTAACTTGTGTTGACATTTACATTCACTGTCTAACCAAAACCGTATTGCTAAAGAACTTTTTTTCCAAATTCTATATTCACTCTTCTTCCTAATCCTTCCGACTATCAGTTTTTGAATGGATGTTCTCTTCTATATTCAATCATCCAAGTAAAGGTCGTGCGAGCATCGGAGGAAGAGACTACCAAGAGAATACATCATGCAACAGCAAAGGGTTTATTTGGGGTCCAACATGCTGGGGCTCAGAGCTCACTTAATTAGAGCAGAGAGCCCTGAGAAGAGCTTATGCAGAGTTTATATACTTTTCTTGGAGAGGGCAGAAAGGGAAGTTTATTGATGGTTCAGGGTGAGTGGGTGGTTTGCATTCAACCGGGTGAGGGAGTACATTCTGCAGTTTGGCCGTTGGGGACAGCACATTCTGGGACAAGATTAGGAATCATTTCTCAACATTTCAACAGTGTTTTGTTAAGTGTACAGAAAAACAGGAAGTGACAAGTATATATTTTATTGACCTTTCATTCCCCACTTCTTCTGGCAACTTTTAATCATAAAAATGATCATTGGGGGATGTCACATTCTATGTTTGCTAGTGGGGTATTACCATAAGTTTAACTTGTCCAATTTGAGCTTGGAGAAAATAAATTACATGGTTGAGGAAACAGGGTTTTATAGTTAGCAATAATATGAGGATTATTATTGGACGGGCCAGAGTTGATAAAAACGTAGTTAACCAGGGGGACTGTGTAAACCAAGACTCAAACCACCATTTTTGGGCCTCTCTCTCTCCTTGACTCTCTTCAAGGCATCTTTTTAATTTACTCATAGATTATTTTACAACTCCATTATGGTCGACATTAAAAAAACATTCTTCCCTCAATGCAGCACAAAGGCCCCCTTCTCTAGTGAAAAAGAGATCCAACCCTCTACTGTTCTGTAAAACAACTTCAGAGAGAAAGGTTAAAGATTCCTGCAAAGCTGTGATGGAGGTTACTAATATCTTTAAGTTTTTATATATTCCTGCTCCTAATTGGGTCATTCGTTGTGTCCCATGGACCACGGCAGTGGTTCCTCTGCCCAACCCTGAAGCAACTCCTATTTGCAATGGAATGGCTAAGGTGAGGGATATATGTTTTCAGAGGAACTGGATTGTATGCCCCCCTATTTGAACTTCAAATGAATCTGTGTCATGATAGAGCACTCTGGGAAACATCCGCACCATTACACATTTAATCACATCTGTTGACAATTTCATTAAAATACAAACAATGTTTAAGTATATAGAATTAAACTGTTGTAGGGACGGACAAGGCAAGGCACCAAAGATAGCACCAAAGACAGGGAAACAGTCTTATTTGGTTGCAACCAGATTCAGAGGGCATTGCTTCTGTTGTAATCAATTAATCCCATGAAACCTAAGTTTATGTAGTTTCAGAATTTTGTACCCAACATGAAAGGGAAGGGGCTCAGAAGTTCATAGTCTTCAGAAGTTCACAAAAGGCAGTTTTTGTTTCTGTTTTTTCCTTAGGTCTGGGCAAGTTAAATTTTCAAGAACACCTGGGAGGGGGAGAGCTTTTTCTTCCCTTTCTTTTTTCCCCCTGCCAGCTTTTTCCATGGAGCCCAGTTTGTAACTTCTTTATCTTAGAAATGTAGCAATGTCTGTGAAGCCCCAGCTCAAGGCCAGGAGCCTTGTTCACATATTTTGTGAAAAACTAGTGAGGGTGTGTCTAGCTCAGGAGTGCTGATTTTTTAGCCAGTTGCCAAGTAGACCAGGTCAACACAAAAAGAGAAAGTTTATGTACACTGAAGTCTTTTATAGCGACTCTTTTCCTGAAAGTCCCATAGGCAGCCATGGTGAAGACTTCTGGAGAAGGTCAGAGTGTGAGGTGGAGATTCTTTATGTGAATTGGAGTCATGAGAATACCCAAGCATAAATGGGCTAGCCTCTTCCGGGATTTGAAGAACCCATTTGACCCAAAGGGTCTCTATTCTCACTTGATGGAGGTCAGGAACCTTTCTGAAGAAGGCTAAGACTTCATCCACAATGACAGCAATTTTGGCCATTTTGGTTTTGGATGCACACTTTGGATCTTTCTTCAGATCCATCAAGTGCTGAGAATCTAAGCCACAGCCTCACACAGGGCCAAGAGGCTGATTCAGACACATCCCTTTCCAAAGCAATTAAGCATAGAGACAAAGGTGATGCCCACTCATTTCCATTTGAAAAGTGTTTCTTCATGGTTCACAAAGGGTGTGCCTGAGGCAAGAGACTTTCCTGACATTCAGGTCAACATATCAGTAGGTAAGCAAAAGGCCCAAAGCAGGGTTTCTCCCTGAGACTTGTGTGGTCACACTGATATCTGAGTTTTCTGACATGCTGGCCATTCCCTTCAGCTATCCAGTACATGGCCATGTCACAGAGCTTGGAGGTGGTACACATCTTGGACACAATACCATGAGCCTCTTTTGGAGAGTGGCTAGAATTTATGAAAAAACCAGAACATAGAAAGATAGCAGGTGTTGCCCAAAGATAAGGCAAGCTGCAGTCCATTGATAAATTACGCAGGATGAATGCTGGGAAGTGTTCTACAAGACAGGACACATTCATTGAAGCATTTCCTTTTCTAATATCTACAACCACAGACACAGTGGGATATTCAGACATAGAAAGACTCGCCTTGCCAAAGGACTTACTAGAAACAGTTGACTCTAAACCAAACAAACCGCCTTTCCTATCCTCAGAACATGAGACAAAACCACAAAACCACATCCACACCCACAAAGGCACCTCCTTTCCCCAAGTAGGTCTGTGACTAGGAGCAGTGTGCTCAGACTGGTGGGCCATACTATGTTCCCCTGAAATGGACTGTCCTGTCTCAGTTCTGGTCTCCTTGGCCAACTGTGTGAAGTTGTCAGGAGCCAGTATTGAGCCAATAACTGCTTTCTCAGGAAATCCCCTCTTCTGAGCTATCCTGGCATTTGGCCATTCTCACATCGGTAGGTGCCAAGAAAGACTGACTCTGTTCTTGGTAAATCCAAACAAGTGAGAACACTGGTACTGGGACTGGGACTGTCTCTGTGTTCCTGGCTTCCTGGATTCCACGTTCAGAGATTTCTATCACCAAGGGAGTGAGGTGAAGTCACTTCCTTCAGAAACTGAATGAGGACACACTGCCTTGGCAACCAATTTGTCCTAACAGTTGCTTCCAGAGTCCCATGGAGGCTGCCCATATTTCCTGTGACACTTTCACAAGTTAGAATGATATATTAACCATAGGCACCCAAATAGAGCTCTCCACACAGGCCTGATTTGGCCCATCTTCTTTACATTAAGAAGAGAGAGGCAGATTCAGACACAACTCTTCATCCTGACCAAGTTGTTTGCCATGGAAGAAGACTTTTGCTCACTCAGGTCCTTCATCGCTGACTATATCTTGTGCAGAGATCATTTCTGCATGGACTTTTGAGGTTCTCAGCAAGTCAAAGATCCCATACATTCCTGTATTGTAAGACCAACCCTGTTCATGCTCTTCTGTAAAGTTAGGTTGAGGGAACAGTGTATGGTTTGGATTAATAACATTTTCAATTTGGGTTAGGAATCATTCTACTGGATGAAAAATGGTATTGGGAACTGCGATATGTATAAGACTATAGAGGTGAAATATATGTATGAAAACATAAATCCAAGTATTATTTGATGCCCAGAGGGCATTGGGCCCTTGATTGGGATACTTAGCTTTGAATTATGTTCTGCACAGATGTCTCAGATAAATCCATATACAATGGCATAGGACCATGTACCATGGTCCTATATACAAATAGGTCCATATATACACTCATCATAAACTCTGGCTGGAGTTTTCGATGAGGGGCACAGCCCTAGACAGTGTACAAAATAAGCTACCTTGCCCCTCATTTGCCTGATGTCAGGGTGGAATGGGCACCCTTCCTGTGAACCAGGAGTGATCAAATAGGCCTACCGTTAATAATACTCTGCTTCTTCAATTTGAGGCGATCGGATTGTGGTGTTTAGATTCTTTATGTGAATTGGAGTGATGATAAAAGCCAAGCACCTATGGGCTAGCCTCTGCAGGGCTTTGAAAAACTCATTTGACCCAATGTATCCCTATTCTCTCTTGATGGAGGTCAGGAACCTTACTGAAGAAGGCTAGAGACTTCATCCACAATGACAGCAATTTTGGCCATTTTGGTTTTGGATGCACACATGGGATCTTTCTTTAGATCCATCAGGTGCTGAGAATCTAACCCACTGCCTCACACAGGACCAAGAGGCTGATTCAGACACATCCCTTTCCAAAGCAATTAAGCAAAGAGCCACAGGTGATGCCCATTTATTTCCATTTGAAAACTGTTTTCTTTAGGCTTCGAAAAAGTTTGGCCTGAAGAAAAGACCTTCCTGACATTCAGGGAAACGGAACTATATGTAAGCAAAAGGCCCAAAGCAGGGTTTCTCAACTGAGTCATTTCTGGTCACACTGATATCTGAGTTTTCTGACATGCTGGCCATTCCCTTCAGCTATCCAGAACATGGCCATGTCACTGAGCTTGGAGGTGGTACAAAACCATGAGCCTATTCTGGAGATTGGCCAGAATTCAGGAAGAAAACAGGAACTTAGGAACATATTATGTGTTGCTCATCCCTAAGGCAAGCCACAGTCCATTCATAAATTGGGCAGGATGAATGCTGGGAAGCATTCTACTAAACAGGGCACATCCATTGATGCATTCTCTTTTCTTCTGTCCACATCAATGGACACAATGGGATAGACAGACATGGAAAAACTCACCTTTTCAAATGACTTACTAGATCAGCCCACTCCAAAACAAACAAACCTCCTTTTCTAATTATTCTCAGAACATGAGAAAAAACTACAAACTCACACCCACACCCACAAAGGCATCTCCTTCCCCAAAGTAGGTCTGTGACTGTCCGGAATGTCCTCTGACTGGTGAGCCATACAATGTTACCCCAAAATGGCCTGTCCTGTCTCAGATCTGATCTCGTTGGCCAACTCTGTCAGGATCCAGCAGTGAGCCACATCCTGCTTTCTCAGGAAAGGTCCCTTTTCAGAGCTCTCCTGGCTTTTAGCCATCCTCACATCAGTAGGTACCAAGAAAGACTGACTCTGTCGTTGGTAAATCCAAATAAGTGAGCCCATGTGGACTGGGACTGGGACTTGCTCTGTTTGCTTGGCTTCCAGGATCACATGTTCAGAGAGTTCCATCACCAAGGAAGTTAGGTAGGTTACTTCCATCAGGAACTGTATTAGGTCACTGCCTTGGCAACCACTTTGCCCTAACAGTTGCTTCCAAGGTTCACATGAAATGGAGGCTGCCCCTACTTTCTGTGACACTTTCACAAGTTAGAATGGTATATCAACCATTGTCCCCCAGGAACAGCTCTCTACAGAGACCTGGTTTAGTCCATCTTCTCTACAATAAAAAGATAGATGTTGATTCAGACATATCCCTTCATCCTGACCAGGTTGTTTGCCTTGAAAGATGACTTTTTCTTTCTCGGGTCCTTCCCAGCAGCCTGCATCTTCTACAGGGATAAATTCTGCATGGAACTTTGAGGTTCTCAGTAGATGGAATATGCCCTCCATTCCTGTATTATAAGACCAACTCTGTACCTCCTCTTCTGTAAAGTTAGATTGAGTAAAGAGTGTATGGTTAGGGTTAATAACATGTACAATTTGGGTTAGGAATCATTCTTCGGGATGAATAATGTTATTCTGACCTGTGATATTTATTAGAATATATAGGTGAAATATAAGTAGGTAAACAGAAATCTAGGTAAGCTTTGGAGACCAGAAGGGCATGGGGCCCTTGATTGGGATACTTAGCTTTGAATTATGTTCTGCAAAAATGTCTCCAATAAATCGATATACAATTGCATAGGTCCTTGTACCTTGGATGATTGAATGTAGAAGAGAACATCCAGTAAAAAAGAGATAGTCAATATGATTAGGAAGATACTCAATAGGTTTAGAAAGAAGAATGAGGATAGGATTTGTACCAAAAGTTCTTTAGCAATAGGGTTTCAGGTAGAGAGTGAATGTAAATGTTAGCACATGTGAAGAATCTGTCACAATGTTGAACTGGGGAAAATATGTAGGAAAGAGATATCAATAGAGATTTTAGGATATCAGGCCAATTATAAAGTGAGTGATAGGATTAGACATTTTCAACAGCCTTGAGGTTGAATATATAATCTTAGGAAGAAAGAAATATGTAGTCATCAATAGGATTGACATTTGAGAGCAATAGATGTTTTTCATAATCCATGCTCACTTTCCATTTAGGCTTTGGTAAAAACATAAGTTTGATCTTTGTAGTTTTGTCCAGAATATTACTGTGATAAAATGTATATGTAGATCAGGTGACATGAGTATTTCTTCCACCATTTCTGGGTGCAATATTTTGAAGACATATAAATTAGTATTGGGGATACAAAGAGGTGTACGTTTGTCTATCAATATAGAGATAATGCATGAATAGACCATACTGTGAATAAATAATATAAGTACTTCCAACTTTAAATAAAGGATTGAATTGATATCTGAAAATATACAGGAAATCTTATATTGATATACAATCATTCATTCCAACCCGTTATACATCTAATGGTAATATTAGGGTAATGGTTTATCATGAAGAGTGTGTGAGTTTTGCTTCAAAATGATTAGAGAAATTGAAAATAATGTCTTTGGAAAGAAGTCTCATGAAAAGTCCAGCCAGGAAACCTGGAGGAATACATGTGTTCTGAAGCAGGAAGTGATTGATAGAGAGACAAATGCCTATAAATTTGTGAACTTGTGGATAAATATATATCCTATTATGTGCATAAACTGAAGAAATAGTAATGTACCAGTGTTGAATAAAAATGAACGTCAAAATAAACATTTTGTATCATAGGAATCTACTTACATTGATGTTAAACTGGGTAAGTTACTGTAGAAATATTAGGATTTGTATGCTCCATTCACCGAAGTTAGTTTTCAGTACAAGAAAAAAAATATGTATTTCAGGTGGATGCATATTTCTGATAATAATCATGTAAAAGTTGATTGTAAATCCAAATACATGAACATGAATGAATTTAGGGAGTGTATAATAAGACACATAGATTTCATATTTTGAAATATCTGGAGATTATATATATATATATATATTTATATATATATATATACAAAACACCCACACAGACATTAAAAAGTAGCAATATATATGCCAATTGAAATTCATCATTAAATATATATCATCCACAGACCCAAGCTATTTATTTTACTAAACATAGATTTATTTATAATTTTGTTAAACTAGGAACCTCACCCATAGATTGAATTTTCAGTTCCAACTGTGTTTAGGAGGAGTGATCTCTTCTCACAATTTGTATCTGGCAAGTCAGCTACCTCACAAGAATGTACGTGTGATAATAGGTAGGATTCTGTATGTGCATGCAAAAATACATGTGCTGAATAGGCTACAGAGAAAGCAAGACAGGAATTCACATATTTGTTAACTTTAAAAACACATGGTGAACTATTTCAATTAAAAATTGACTAGATTTATAACACCAACCCTTTATCATGCAAAATGAAAGTCCAACTATACACCATGCCTCCTCTGAACTGCTTGTATTTCTATTCTGTTTGGGTTATGTTTCTCCATCATATTAGGATTAGTAGTCAGAGTCTAGTAGGGTATGGGTTAGTGTCAGGGTTTCAGTATTTTGAATGGAAAATTAGATAAGGAATCCAATGTGTATGCAAATATGTGCTATACAAAAATCTTCCCACTCTCATCCAGAACGATGACTTGACATTGCCTTCCCCCCAAGTAAGACACAATTAGAGGAGAAGAGTTAGAAAATCTGTGAATACATATCTGGAAAATCCTCAGGAGTTTACAAACTTGGAGGTGGAAGAGGAGTTTCCAAAAGTAAGGGACAGGGTTGATAGACCCAACCTGATCTTTTATTAAAATTGGGAGCCATCTTGCCACAAAGCGATGAAAAGCTAATTTTGGGTTTACTATAAATTACTGCAATTTCTGAACCCATTTGGAATGTCTGCCCGTGCCTTTAACTCACCCATGCCTATCTCTCTGACCTGATAGCAGCCCTCTCTGAAAGTTTAGTGACACATCATAATTTTTGGCCTTCCCTGGCCAGACAACGACCCTCTCTGAGGTCTAATGGTCATCATTATTTCTGATGTTGGGGCCAGCAAAAAAAAAAAAAGAAAAGTAAACTACATTTAGTGTGATGCTTGTCAAAGTTCTGTTATCTGTAATCCCCCTTTTGTGTAACTTTCTGGGCTATATAGCTGGGCTGTAGGAAAGGTGGGGTTGCTGTCTTGTTCCCGCCGTTTTGTGAGGGAGAGGCAGGCCGCCGGCTGGATGAAATAATAAATTTGCCTTAATTTGATTTTAATTGGAGTCAGTGGTCTTTACTTTCATCCTGGTCTAACATTTTGCAGTTCCGCAGCAAGATGACCCTGCCAGTACAGATCACAAGACCAGACTGTTGGAAATTCTGAAGCTGGCCTTCCCTCCAGGGCCCCCGGCTACAGAGCCACTCTAGGGGATGCGCAACTTGAGATGTTTCAACGACTTGGAGTGAGACTTTGGTCCAGGGAGCACTGCAATGAACCACTGGACTATAACTATTAGCAAGCACCTGGTGGAGGAGGCCTCCATAGGTAAGTGGCACCTTTATAACATCTGATATCTGGTTAAGGGAGATCTCTTCTGATGACAGAGAGGAGGCCTGGGGAGGCCCACATATACTCCTGTCCGGGACTGTAACGAGAATCATGCTGTCCTTTGTTCTGTTATGTAGGGAATTCTTCTGGATGGGTAGAGAGGTGTGGATGGGCATGCACGCGGTCCTACCCAGGAGCTTTAGCAAGACATTGCAATGCTCCTCTGCTTTTTTTTTTTTTTTTTTTGGTGCCTGGTTTCTGTTTTTTTTTTTTTTTCTGTTTTGTTCTGTGTTCTATATGTTTTTTGTTTGTTTTTGTGCGTTTTCTTGTGTGATTTCTGTGGTAAAAACTTAAAGATATTGGACGTGAAAAAGGGTAATAAAGCAAGTAAGCGTGACACCTTTTTGGACTGTGTTTTAAGGAACTGCGATGAACTTTACCTCCCTTTGTTAAGCAGGATAAGAGAAGCCCCTAGCTGGCTGCCTGGAGCACACCCACTGCACAAGGCAATGCCTGCTGCAGAGCTAAAAACTGAGTATCTCACAGGTTAAGAAGTGAAACTCCTTTAAAACCACTTGTACCTCCAGATCAAAAGAGTCACAACCTTTGGGCAGAGTCCCCTGTGTTTCTCCTTTGTTAGCAAAGCAATAAACCTCCCTTTTTCTTTTTCTCAAAAACCCTGTCCTCATTATTAAATTGGCATTAATTGGCTTCAAGGTCAGGAACTGAACTTTAAGTTTCAAATTTTGATAAACCACACCACTCCCGCCCCGGAACTTTTTGAGAGCTGACTACTGATATGTTAGGAGATGGAGCATGGTTGGGGTGGAACCGAACCAGAGGAGCTAATCCTGTGAGTTAAAGGAGGGACCCAGGGACTTCCAGCAGCTGCTGAAGCCCTGTTAATTCAGGGAATTCCCTCCTTCCTTCCCTGCACTGTAAGCATTATGTAACGTCTGTCTTCTTAAAAAAGAGAAAAAGAAAAAGGGGATACTAAATTCAGTAAAGTCACCATGGAGACCCTTGATTTTACATTTCAGGTTGCCCCTCTGTAAAAACATGTGGTCCCCTTGTGGGGACTTCTATGGTGCCACTGGTGTAGGAGATTTTTCTCTTATCTGCTCTGTTTTAAAGGCTTCTGTCTGTCGGCCATAGTCTGGAGCTCCCTTCTGTCTGTCTTGTGTCTTTGTTTCTGGCCCTTTAAGACATGTGCAATAATGTGTTGATATTTTAAATTGTTTCTTGGGAATGATCTTAGCTGAATGTGTGTCTAAATGATGATGTTTTATTGTAACAATCTGGTATCTGAATGGGTTTTTGAAGCATTGCACAATCTTGCAGGTAAAAGTCGTGTTTAGGTAATTGTTTAGTTTATGATTTCAGATAATTTATGCCAGAGAACTTAAATACTTAGGATGGAAAACTAAAGAACTCTCCTTCCAAGTTGGCAAGTAACTTCCCAATCATTCAGTCTTTTATTTCACCTATTTTGAATTGGGTAGCCTGGGAAAATGTCACTGTGCGTACCAGTGCATTAATTTGGACAAAGATAGTAAATCATTTTATGGTATCTGTTGACAAAACAAGATGTAAAGATATAAAATTTTGTGAATTGTATCTTAAACTTGTTTCATAATTTTCAACATCCTAACCTGAAAATTATGGTTAAAATGCCTTAGGCCTGTTGTGTCTGCTCTGAATAGCAGTTTTATCCTGCTCCTTCCTGACCTCAGCCAGGACTTATTTTGAAATGCAAATAAAAGAATCCTGCAAGCTCAGTAGGAGACTGATCTGACGCCTAAGCAAAAAAAAAAGGCAAATTGTATGGTTTTTACTAATTATTGTCCAGTCGTTTTTTCTAGGACTCTTATTTTTTTCCTTAGATACTTTATTTAGTTTTTTTAGCTCATGATTTTGATCCTACAGACCTAAGTTAATGTTTTTCTGATCAGTTCTATCTTTGACCAACTGTGGAGTTTTTGAAACATTGCAATGCAGATTTCATCTGTGAAAAGCTATAAGGCCTTTACTATTTTTATGTGTGCACACTTCTGTTATGTGTTGTATGTCTATATATACATATATCCATATATCAAACATATGATACAAAAATTTACATATATAAAGAACGCTCATAAAAAAACGCTCATAAAAACAAATTTTAAAAAGTGGATCCAAGGATCCTTCATTCACGTTATTTAAATGGTTCAGTTTAAATTGGATAAACAGATAAAAATAAATGTCTTTAAATTTAAGCTTACAAGTTTTTCTAGGTGTTCAGATATCTAATAAAATATTAATGTCTACAAAATATCTAATATGACTTGGTTGTAGGACTTTTCCTTCAACAAAAAAAATGGTTTACAATCTTCAATACATTTGTCTAATATTTTGATAAATAAGTAAATTAAATTTCATATGAGATTACTCATTCATGAGTACTTTTGTTAGATATCTGATTGATTAACTAAGGTCTGTACAAGTTTGTACTAAATTCTGTATAAGATTGTAAAAATCAGTCATGTGTTAAAGAGACAAAAATTTCTTAAAACATATGTTAACCCATAACATTGTGTTTATTAAGTTTTATTTTTTCAAGAGCTAGCAACCATAAAAATTAAACAACTGATTAAATAAGAACTCTTATTTTAGAGAACTGTACTGCCATTACTTTAAAAGCTAAACTTGGTTAATGTGGAAACATCAATGTAATTATGATGCTATTAATGTGGTCATATCTTACATGTACAAGTCTGTAAGGTAGAAACTTAAAAGAGCATTATATCATGCTGGCGTTCTTAAGTTGTATGGTAAAAATATATATTGGGAATTTATTTATCTGTTATCATAAAGATAAGTAAAGTTTTATGTTACTTTTTACATTTGGGAACAATTTAAATGTATTTTTAAGTTAATGAGAGCCTAATCTATGTAAAGGTTAAAAACTTTCAGCCTTTTTTTAATTCATGTTTTAAATGTGATATCATACGGTGTTAGCTAACGTTCATGTGACCTAAAAAAATTTATGTAAACTTTGTAAAATGATATTTAAAAAAAAAAGATCAGCTTTAGAACTACAACCCTTAAGATTTATAAAGAGACCTGCCTTACCTGAGATAAGGCTCTGTGTCCCATCTTACTACATGTGAGAATGACTATGAAAACAGTAGGTTAGATTATGTTTCATTTAAAGTTTTGTTCAAAAGTTGTTTTTTTTTTCTGTCAAGATTACTAGGATCTGTAACAGGGGATATAATTTATAACTAAGCAAAAAATTCAGGGTAGCTATTATGCAAACTAAGTATATTTACTCTTGTTAAAAAATTTTATTTTATAATTTCCTTATAAGTGATCTAAAGATTCTCTGTTAGTGTTTTACAGAATTGTTGCTTTAAGAACACAACATGGGTTAATTTAAGATAATAAGTCATCACCTACAAGACAAACAGAATAATACAGATCCCAATTAATAAAAAGATAAATAATTATAAAGTTATAGACATTAAAGCCCAGTACTCTTAACATAAGGCAGTTAAAATTTATTTGCTGGATATTAAAGATTAGGATTTAAAATTAAAGTTAAATGAAAAGGGACAAGAAAACTAATATTTGGCTCTTGCCCTCTGAGTCAGTCTGAATCCAGGGAACAGGGGACTTCTCTAAAGAGCTTTTCAACTCTGGGCCATATAACCTCCCCATCAGGGGGATTAATGAGACCACTGGAGAACAGAAAGCCAATCAGTGCATTTGCTAAGAAGAGGAGAGTCATCAGAGAAGGGAGACATCCCTGATGCTGCCGAGGGAAGCCACATGGTCAAGGAAGACCTGGACCCACCTAGCCCAAAAGGCACTAGCAGAACTGAGAAGCTGCTCTCAAGTCTCCCCAGGAATGGAAACCATAAAAGCTCAGCTGACTGTTACCAATAGATAGAAACAAAAGTCAGTTTGACTGCTTCATCTTAAACACTTAGCAAAGACAGTTGAAAGCAGAATACAGCCATTCCTGGACATTTTAAATAATAATAATAATAATAATAATAATAATAATAATAATAATAATATTTTAATGTATACACTTTATATTAGCCTCCCAAAATAAGTAAGACTGGAGGTTACAAAGAAGGATTCTCAGACAGGAATGCCTGATAACTATAAAAAGACATTATCAAGAGGAGCTGCCAGAGGCAGAAGTTTTTAGTTTAAGGCCTCAGATATTTCTAACCTACACGGTTAGGCTTGGTGTTGGCTAGTATGATTATCCAGCACTGAGTAACAGAATTAAAGGTTTTTCTATTAGACACAGAGGTCATTCTAGTAAACTGATTTTGCAAGATCAGATGACATTAAATTATTAAACTGTATCTTATTGGGAGGGACAACTGTAACACTAAATGTTAAGTATTAAGTTGACAGTCCTGATAACTGGGGATATTAAAGACTGGTGAGGGAACTTCTGTACAGTGACATGTTCTAGCTGCTGCAACATTTATTCAGTACTCATGTTTTTCGTTTCTCTCATAGAAGAACCCATCCCCAGATGACTTTACAACCTGTTCTTCCCCAATGAGACTTCAAACCGAACTGACCTCTAAAAGGCAACTCATGTCCCTCATGCTGTTCCCCCTCACGTCACCCTCTCTCAGCTCAGAAGAAGCCAAAATGAGTAATGCCTCTCTTCTTACAACAGTGGAGCCAAAAGTAAATAGACTATCAATATACGTAATTAATTAAGTCAGGTAAAATCACGGAGACCGGTTTTGGGTGATTTGAAAAAATAGGGAGACTGTTGCATCAGAGAATAAAATTCCCTCAGTGCTCTTCACCTACCGTATGAAAGATATGAAAGGGACACATTAGAAAAGGGGGGAATGATAGACCCAACCTGATCTTTTATTAAAGTTTGGAGCCATCTTGCCACAAAGCCAAGAAAGGATAATTTTTCTTAACTATTAATTACAGCAAATTTCGAACCTGTTTGGAATGCCTGCCCATGCCTTGAACTCACCCATGGCTGGCTCTCTGACCAGATAACAGCCCTCTCTGAAACTTTGTTGACACCTCATAAATATTGGCCTTCCCTGGTCAGATGACACTCTCTGAGGCTCTAATGGTCCCCATAAATTCTGATGTTTGTGTCAGCAAAAAAAAAAAAAAAAGTAAACTACCATTAGTGTGATGCTTGTCAGAGTTCTGTTATCCGTAACCCCCCTTTTGTGTAACTTTCTGGGCTATAAAGCTGGGCTGTAAGAAAAGTGGGGTTTCTCTCTTGTTTCCGCCATTTTGGGAAGGAGAGACACCAGGGTGGTGGAAATAATAAGCTTGTTTTAATTTGATTTTAATTGGAGTCAGTGGTGATTTCTTGCATCCTGGTCTAAAAGGTAAACACTCCACAAACATGGAGCTCTGCTGGCCTAAAGACTTTTTGAGAAACTGCCTCTGAGGATGGGCACTTGACATATATGTTGTTGTCAGGAGCTTTTGCTTCCATTCTAATGAAACCATCAAAGCTGGGTCTGCATCTATGTGACCTAGAGGACATTGTTTCTTATTTTCCAAAGAACATGAGGCAGAAGTGCTGACTTCTCTCTTTGTAAGTAAACTGTGGCCACTGAAAGCTAATTGTCACCACATGTGGATTGTGAAGCCATTAGGTCATCCTCCACTTTTCATGGACTTTCTTGCTGCTGCACTGGGAGTTTGGTATTTGCTTCACGAAATGCAAGGAATTCAACTGGGACACAGTGCTGGAGGGAGTCCTCTCACGTGTGGTGGGTAAGGGTCTGCAGGACAATGCACCAACTAAGCTTCTATCCCACATAGATTGCCCCGTTGACCATAGCAACTTGATACTGAACATTGCCCTGAAACATCTCCATATAACAAGATGCGATTTATGGAGAGGTTTCAGACATATAAGTGATTCCTGTCTCCACCATGTCAGCCACCAGCCATTTGGAAGTCAATGGCAGATCCACATGGCCCGACCACAGATATTTTACCACACACCTGCACACCACAGCTCTGGGCCCACTACTCAGCAGGCTCCAACATACTGGCATCTCTGTTCTACACCATTTTCATGAAACCCAGTCAATCAAGGCACTCTCTGGTATACTCATGATCAACAACAGGACATCCAAAGATTCTCCAGTGCCACCTGGTCATGGGAATTTTAAAAATTTCATGGTATTTATCTAGCCATTTTTCAAGGATGAAGTTGGAGAAACTGTGGGTTTCAATTCATTCAGGAACCATTAAATTTTGAGGTAGCACATTTCAAGAATTGCACTGGAGAACTCGCAGAGGCAAAGCTTCCCAAAGAGTGGCCAAAATGACACATGAAGCCAGGCCCATGAGGTCTACAATGTTAGGTCCATGTGTGATTTCACTCTCAACTATGGCTGCCAAGTCTATAAGAATAAAATCATGTGATATCCTGGCTGAAATTCCCAATGCTCTTACGAAAGCCACCATTGGCTTAGATCTCAGTTTCCAAGGGCGACTCTCATGCATGGCCTCCTAAAATCCCAACAAAATTCATGGCAATACTTCTCTGAAGTGAGTTACATAACTCAGTCTCTAAGGGGAATGACACTAGAGTTCATGTTCAGGTGGACCCAGGCATCTCTTCTAACTACCACACAAATGACTGCTGGGAGCCATCAGCCAAGTAGGTATGACAATTTCCTTGCCAGCGTACCCCCATGTTTCCTTAGTGGAAGGACTCATGGAAATAGGACATTTTGCAGGACATTGCATGTAAGGTGACCTTGCTGAAGGACCAGGGCGTATCCATGTTTAGGGTGTTCCTGGTTTGGCATAATAGGAGATTAGGGTGTTCCCCCTTTAGAATAGGGCGGTTTAGCATAATGGGAGATTAGGGTGTTCCCCTTTAGAATAGGGTGTATCCTGCTGCTGAGTTCCTCTTGATTCTTAGGATCAGACAGTATATTTGGGAGACAGAATCCCAGGAGTAGTGGATTTGGGCAGAGAGTGGATTTGGGCAGGAACGTGGTTTTCCCCAGAACGTGTTTGTAGACGGCCGGTGTGAGTTCGGGAATAAAGAATTGCTGTTTGAATCTACAAGCTGTGTGGAGACTCGTGATTTGTGCCCAGCCAGAGACTGCGGCATTTGATGGCTCGTACGCAGAACGCCTGAAGCTTGGGGGTAAGTGAAATTGCTCGCCCCTGAGGGAAGGCGAGAGAATGGGTGACCATTTCAAAAAACAATGTGTTCTTCTTTTGATTTATTTTGTTTTTCTTTCAAGCTGCCTATCTCTAGAAATTTCTCAGGCAAACTGGTTGACTAAAGGTTTGATGTTTGTCGGACCTGAGGAAGAGAAAATTGATACAACGATTTTTTATTCCGTTTTTGTTTCATTCAGATTCGGTTTTGTTTTGTGTTATCTTATTGGGTTGCGTTATCTTTATAGTAGATTAAAACAAACTGAAAATATGTTAAGCAAATTGTTAGAGGTTCAGAACATGGAGAAAGACATTTTAGATCAAGCAAAAGAGAAGGTCTCTCGAGCTAGTCAGACAGAGGAAGAAAATTTAAAGGATAAGGGGTTGTTAGGAAAAAGGCCACAACAGGAGGCTGTTACTAACTCCGTTTTATCACAAGAGGGTTTAATTCAACCAACAGGCCCACCGATAGAGACAGCTGAGTGGCCCTCAAACCCCGTAGTTGATAATTGGGATTCTGAGACAGGACCTCAAAGATTAGCATGCCCTGTACTTGAGCAGGCAGGAGGGCAGTGAATTCACCATGCTTTAGATTTTAAAACAGTGAAGCAGTTAAAGGAGGCTGTAACAACCTATGGTCCCCAAGCTCCCTTCACGGTAAGCATGGTCGAGTCCATTACTAACTTGGACATGACGCCAGCAGATTGGGCTAGCATGTGTAAATCTGTGCTAAATGGAGGACAATATTTGTTATGGAAGGTTGCCAATGAGGAATTATGCGCAGAGACAGCTAGGCGAAATGCAGCAGCCGGTTACCCTCAAAGAAATCTAGAAATGTTGCTAGAGAAAGGACCTTATGAGGGTCAGCGGCAACAAATTGAATATGATCCTGCTATATATGCACAAATTGCTGCAGATGCAGTTAGGGCATGGAAGACTTTACAAGGACATGGAGATTTACAAGGCCAGCTATCTAAGGTAATACAGTGTGGTAATGAACCTTACGCTGACTTTGTAGACAGGCTAATTCAAATGGCTGCCAAAATTTTGGGGGATACAGAACAAGCAATGCCATTAATAAAACAACTGGCTTATGACCAAGCAAATCGTTGCTGCAGAGAGGTTATTAGACCATGGAGACATGAAGATTTAAACACATATATTAAATTATGTAGAGATATTAATGAACAAGAGCAAGTCTTGGCAGCTGCAGTACAACAGGCTTTTGATGCCAGGCCAAAAACATGCTATGATTGTGAAAAAACAGTACATTTTAAAAGGAGTTGCCTCATAGGAGGAGGATTTAACAAAACTAGTTATCAAAGAAATAGAATACCAGGTATTTGCCCACGATGCCGTAGAGGGAGACATTGGGCTAATGAATGCCGTTCTCAAACTACCATAGAGGGTACTCCCTTAACAAAAAACGGACAAGGACCAGGTATTTACCCATGATATCGTGGAGAAAGGCATCAGACTCCATTGCCAAAAAACGGACCAAGGGGCCCAATGCTCCGGGGCCCACAACCACAAATATACGGGGCAGTGGAGGAACCCAGCAACACCATTAGAGTAGTGCCCAGGACACATTGTCCATTAAATCCCTCATCAGACAAACCCGAGGGAGCGCAGGGCTGGACATCTGCGCCTCTGCCAGAGCAGTACTAACTCCAGAGATGGGAGTTCAAATCATTCCTTCAGGAATAAAAGGACCTCTTCCCCAAGGGACAGTAGGCTTATTATTGGGACGTAGTTCACCTACATTAAAAGGACTTAAGATAAGTCCTGGGGTAATTGATCTCGATTATGTAGGTGAAATAAAAATTATAGCTAGTTCTCCAAGAGGTATATCAGTAATTTCACCTGGAGATAGAATAGCACAGTTGTTAATAATACCCATCCTACATAATAAATTTCCTAGTCATAGTGTAAAAATAGGTTCCAGGGGATTAGGCTCCACAGGTGTAGATTGGGCTATGTTGTCTTTAAATTTAGATTCTCGCCCAATGTTAAAACTAAATATTCAAGGACACGACTTTAATGGGCTACGGGACACAGGTGCAGACCTTAGCATAATATCTAGTCAGGAATGGCCAAAACATTGGCCATTACAACAAGCCACTCAAACGCTTCGAGGCCTAGGAGTGGCTACTAATCCCCATAGAAGAACAATGTTATTATATTGGAAGGATCCTGAAGGTTGTGAGGGAACTATACAGCCATATGTATTGGATCATCTTCCTATAAATTTATGGGGACGAGATGACCTAGATCAATTAGGTTTGACGTTAACAAATAACATCAATCCTAATGCGCCCACTACTAGGGCTAGACAAGGTTTTAGGAAAGAAAAAAGATTAGGAAAACAAGGACAAGATATAGCAGCACCAATTCAAATAGATCAAGGAACAGAAAGACATGGGTTGGATTTTCAGAAAGGGCCACTGAGACAATAAAAATTACTTGGAAATCAAAAAGACCAGTGTGGGTTCCTCAGTGGCCCCTGACTAAAGAAAAGATACAAGTAGCCCATGATCTGGTCAAACAACAATTAGTGGAAGGACATATACAACCTTCCATATCTCCCCATAATACTCCCATTTTTGTCATTAAAAAAAAATCTGGTAAATGGAGATTATTGCAAGATTTAAGAGCCATTAATAATGAGATGGTTATTATGGGACATGCTCAATCAGGGATTCCTCAATTGTCTGCTTTGCCAAAAACCTGGCATGTTTTAGCCATAGATATTAAAGATTTTTTTTTTCAATTCCAATTCATCCCGAGGATAGTCCACGCTTTGCATTTACTATCCCTGCATTAAATCATGAAGGTCCTGATCAGAGATATGAATGGAAAGTACTCCCTCAAGGGATGGCTAACAGTCCAACTATGTGTCAAATATATGTTAATAAAGCAATCCAGCCACTTAGAAATCAAAATCCTGAACTACAAATATTTCACTATATGGATGATGTATTATTGGCACATAAAGATAAAAACATATTGCTGGAATGTTATGCAACACTTACAAACTTATTAAAAATTATAATCTAGAGATAGCAATAGATAAAGTACAATTAAATTTTCCAATTAATTATTTAGGAGTTCTATTATCCTCAACCATGGTCCGTCCACCAAAACTTCAAATACAAGTAGATCAACTCAAGTCACTTAACGACTTTCAAAAGTTATTGGGAGACATAAATTGGATAAGGCCTTATCTAGGCATACCAACAGGAGAGTTGGGACCTTTATTTGATATTCCAAAAGGTCCATCAGATCCAAACTCACCTCGCATGTTAACTCCTAAAGCAAGAAAGGCATTGAAAATTCTTGAAACATATATGGAAAATATACATTTGGATAGAATTGATATAGGTTTGCCTTTATTATTTATTGTACTACCAACAAAAAATATTCCTACAGGAGTATTTTGGCAAGAAGGTCCATTATTGTGGATACATTTATCTTATTCACTTAACACTATTCTTACTAGGTATCCTGAGGCTGTAGGACAATTAATACTCAAAGGAATAAAAGCAGCGAAGGGAGTGTTTGGAATTTTTCCCAATAAAATTATTACTCCATATACTATGGATCAAATTGATGAGTTAGCTAATGAGTTAAATACTTGGGCAATAATCATGTGTAAATCTAATGTTTGATTTGATAATCACTTACCATCTAATCCTTTGTTGTCTTTTTGGTCTAAGCATCCTGTAGTTTTTCCAAAAATGACAAGAAAAACCCCTATTATGAATGCTCCAAATATATTCACTGATGGGCCAAATAATGGTACAGCAGCAGTAGTTACCCCTGATCAAACTTTTACATTTTTAGTACCAAAACAATCAGCTCAAAAGGTAGAGCTTAATGCAGTTTTACAAGCCTTTTTAATGTTTAAAGATTCTGTATTTAATTTATTTTCTGATATTCAGTATGTAGTTAATGCTATAGTATCTCTTGAAGATGCTGGTAGGATTTCCCCTTCTTCTACTGTTTTCTCTTTGTTTTCCACTATACAAAGTCTAATCTGGGACAGAAAAGATCCATTCTTTATAGGACATATTAGAGCACATACAGGATTGCCTGGAGCCCTTAGTTTGGGCAATGATTTAGCAGATAAAACTACACATGACATACATATTTTCTCTACACTAGAAGAAGCTACGAATTTTCATAAAAAATTCCATGTTAATGCTAATACTTTACAAAAGCGTTTTAAAATAACTAAGGAACAATCCAGACATATAATAAAACAATGTCAAAATTGTGTGACCTTTTTACCACAAGTTAATCTTGGAGTCAATCCTAGAGGACTGATACCTAACCATATTTGGCAGATGGACGTCACACACTTGCCAGAATTTGGAAAATTAAAATATTTACATGTTACAGTTGATAGTTCTTCCGGATTTTTGATGGACTCCCTTCATGCCGGAGAAAAATCTAAAGATGTTATAGCTCATTGCTTACAAAATTTTGCCACTGTGGGCGTTCCTAAACAGTTAAAAACTGATAACAGTCCTGGCTATACCTCTACCTCTTTTAAACAATTTTGCTCATCATTTGGTATTACTCATATAACAGGAATTCCATACAATCCACAGGGACAAGGCATAGTTGAAAGAGATCATCAAACTATTAAAACGTACTTATTAATGCAAAAAGAGGGAATTGGAAAGGGGTATATATCCCCCAAAGATAAACTTAAAATAACGCTTTTTACTCTAAACTTTTTAAATTTGGATTCATCAGGACTTAGTGCTGCAGAAAGACATATGTATCCAAAAAATGTGCATAAGCCAAAAGTTCTTTGGAAAGATATTCTAACAGGACAATGGAAAGGTTCTTACCCAGTGATTGTCTGGAGTCGGGGCTCTGTCTGTGTGTTTCCACAGGGAGAACAGCAACCTATTTGGATTCCTGAAAGACTGACTAAAACGATTTCTACAGATCGAAAAGAAGATGATTTGACTCAAATCCATAACAGCTGATATCCAGAACTCCAGCTTGGCCATTCTTACATCTGCAACAGTGATTAACCAGGATTCTTTTTTCAATACCTATTTTATTATTGCATTTTTCCACATCATAAGGCTCTATTTTTATTTTTTTAGCTCATACAAACCTAGGTTAATGTTTTTCTGATCAGTTTCATTTTTTGACTGTGGAGTTTTTAAACATTGCAATGGAGATTTCACCTAGGTAAAGCTACAAGGCCTTTATTATTATCTTATGTGTTGTACATTTGTTTGCACATTTGTGTTTTGTGTTGTATGTCTGTGTGTGCGTATGTCCATATTTCATATATGAGGAGCACTCATTAGAATATGGATCCGAATTATTTTTGTTATTCACGTGATTTAAATGGATTAATTTAAATTAGGTAAACAGCTGTTAAGGATTGTTTTTAAAGGTGTTTAACAGATCTTCTTGTTTACTAATTTAAATCAGGTAAACAGCTGTTAAAGATTGTTTTTTAAGGAGGTTAACAGATCTGTTTGTTTACTTTCACCTTTCCTTTTCATTATATTTAATAATTCTTTTCAGGATAATGTCTGTTTAGCATCATTGCCAGAATTCCTATCTTCATCCCAATGAATATAACTCAACAAGTATGCTCAATCAAGGAGTCAACTTACTTTAGGAGGAAACGGACTTTGGGAGGAGACGGACAGATTGATAGATTCCTCCACTTTGAACTGCTTACAGAACTTGCCTAGACTATGTAACTATCGTTTGGTACAGCAAATTGTGGTAATGCTGGCATATCTTTGCTGATGGTGTCACCAGTGATTTTTGCTGATGGTGTCACCAATGATGCAATTTTTCCTCCGTCATGAAGGCATCTTAACCACCTTCAAATTAACCTTTTAAAGCCTTTTAATTATCATCTATACTGTACTTTTAAATGAACTTTTTCACCACCTACAGCTTCACTATTTTAAATGAGGCTTAGATTCTGTTTAAATTGCTTAATGTTAGTTTACTTGGCTGCCCTTCAACCAAAGGCCTTTTTTACTCCATTAAGAAGCTTTGTCTTAATCTGCCATGTACAAATACCTTTTTTCTTCCTTCTTCCTTTCTCAAGATTTTAAAGTAAGTCTAGTTTCCTCAAAATCTATTTAAATGGCATTTTACAACTTTTTACATTACCACACAGAGATTATCTCATCTAGAAACACTTCTTTTTCCATTAACCTCTTATATTAAAATATATTTCCACATCTTTAATCTTTTTCTATCTCTTTTTTAACCATTAACCCTTTTTATAAATTCAAATTTTGAAACAACTCTTATAAAATTTCTGATTTAGACAAATTACTCCACTTTAATAGGATGAAATACTTTCATGTTTTTTTTTATGGTACCATAATACTATAATTGAAACCCAACTGAAACTTATTATACTCTTTGTATATAAATTACACCTGATAGAATCTTAACACTTAGTAACCTTGTTTTGGCAAAGACACAGACCAAAGCAATATTAAACCTTTTTTCAATTTACCAATTTATGAAAACACACATAATTTTTAAATATATTACCTTATGAAACTTAATAAGTAAAGAGTACTTGATTTTATGTTTAGTGGTTGATATTTTAACACTTTAGCTTTCTAAATTAATTAGAACTTTGTAGAAACCAAGATCTTAGACAAATGTAGTAAACAGAATTAGCCATCTATTTCTTGAAGAAAAATCCTTCTACAGGATACCATGATGGTCCCATTGATATACTTAATAACTCGTCTTTAAAAAGCCATGGACATTCTCTCGCCTTCCCTCAGGGGCGAGCAATTTCACTTACCCCCAAGCTTCAGGCGTTCCACGTACGAGCCACCAGATGCCGCAGTCTCTGGTTGGGCACAAATCACGAGTCTCCACACAGCTTGTAGATTCAAACAGCAATTCTTTATTCCCGAACTCACACCGGCCATCTACAAACACATTCTGGGGAAATCGACGACGTTCTCTGCCCAAATCCACTCTCTGCCCAAATCCACTCTCTGCCCAAATCCACTACTCCTGGGCTTCTGTCTCCCAAATATACTGTCTGACCCTAAGTACTCAAGAGGAACTCAGCAGCAGGATATGCCCTATTCTAAAGGGGAACACCCTAATCTCCTATTATGCTAAACCGCCCTATTCTAAAGGGGGAACACCCAAATCTCCTATTATACTAAACCAGGAAGACCCTAAACATGGATCCGCCCTGGTCCCTCAGCAAGGTCACCTTATATGCAATGTCCTGGAAAATGTCCTATTTCCATGAGTCCTTCCACTAAAGAAAACTGGGGATACGCTGACAAGGAAATTATCTTCTTCTAGTGTAGAGAAAATATGTATGTCGTGTTTAGTTTTATCTGCTAAATCATTGCCCAAACTAAGGGCTCCAGGCAATCCTATATGTGCTCTAATATGTCCTATAAAGAATGGATCTTTTCTGTCCCAAATTAGACTTTGTATAGTGGAAAACAAAGAGAAAACAGTAGAAGAAGGATTCCTCCACTTTGAACTGCTTACAGAACTTGCCTAGACTATGTAACTATCGTTTGGTACAGCGAATTGTGGTAATGCTGGCATATCTTTGCTGATGGTGTCACCAGTGATTTTTGCTGATGGTGTCACCAATGATGCAACTTTTCCAAAGGAACTGTCAATTGGCTTGGTGTCGTGGCATTTCTGTATCCTCCTCCCTTCTGCTAGTGATGGTCTAAATTTGGGGGCCAATGGCTATATGCTGGACCGGTAGTCAGTGACGGGTATGATCCAATTGCAGTGGTATCAACCTAAGACAGGAGGCTGACGACTAAAGGTCAGTTGCCTAAAGGTCAGTTTTCCGATGACGGTTAAGAACCATATGTTGAATTGGACAACCTACCAGGCACGGTCCTTAAGCCACATTAACCTCACTCCCCCACTGGCACCAAGGCCAAATTTGGGGGCCAACAGAGGTGAGGCAAAGAACCTCACCCCCCCACTGGTGCATAGACCTATCCACAAGTATGGCTGTATGCTGGACCAGTAGTCAGTGACGGGTATGATCCAGTTGCAGTGGTATCAACCTAAGACAGGAGGCTGACGCCTAAAGGTCAGTTTTCCAATGATGGGAAAGAACCATATGTTGAACTGGACAACCTACCAGGCACTGTCCTTAAGCCACATTACTTGTTGTTTAATCAATCAGAAGGGGGAAGATGCTGGGAGCCATCAGCCAAGTAGGTATGACAATTTCCTTGCCAGTGTACCCCCATGTTTCCTTAGTGGAAGAACTCATGGAAATAGGACATTTTGCAGGACATTGCATGTAAGGAGACCTTGCTCAAGGACCAGGGCGGATCCATGTTTAGGGTGTTCCTGGTTTAGCATAATAGGAGATTAGGGTGTTCCCCCTTTAGAATAGGGCGGTTTAGCATAATAGGAGATTAGGGTGTTCCCCTTTAGAATAGGGTGTATCCTGCTGCTGAGTTCCTCTTGAGTTCTTAGGGTCAGACAGTATATTGGGAGACAGAAGCCCAGGAGTAGTGGATTTGGGCAGAGAGTGGATTTGGGCAGAGAGTGGATTTGGGCAGAGAACGTGGATTTCCCCAGAACGTGTCTGTAGACGGCCTGTGTGAGTTCGGGAATAAAGAATTGCTGTTTGAATCTACAAGCTGTGTGGAGACTCGTGATTTGTGCCCAGCCAGAGACTGCAGCATCTGACCGCAATTAAAACCAAACAGTCCCACATGACCCTCATCTTCTTCCATATAGACACTCATAATAACCTCTGACTAAAGTTTTCAATGAGGGGTGCAGCCTTAGACATTGTCCAAAATAAGCACCATTGCCCCTTATTTGCCTAAAGTGAGGGTGGCCTGGACACCCTTCTTGTGAACCAAGAGTGATCAAATATGTCGGCTATATAACTGCTCTGCTTCTCCTGAATGAGGCTTACTGACTGTCTGGTATAGATTCTTTATGTGAATTGTTGTCATGAGAAAACCTAAGCACATATCGGCTAGCCTCTGCAGGGTTTGAAGAACTGATTTGACCCAAAGGATCCATATTCTCACTTGATGGAGGTCAGGAAGCTAACAGAGGAAGGCGAGAACCTTCATCCACAATAACTGCTCTTTTGGCCATTTTGGTTTGGATGCACACTTGGAAACTTTCTTTAGATCCATCAGGTGCTGAGAATCTGAGCGACTCTCTCACACAGGGCCAAGAGGCTGATTCAGCCACATCCCTTTCCAAAGCAATTAAGCAAAGAGCCACAGGTGATGCCCATTCATTTCCATTTAAAAACTGTTTTCTTCAGGCTTCACAAAGGGGTGGCCTGAGGCAAAGACCTTCCTGACATTCAGGACAATAGAACAATAGGTAAGCAAAAGGCCCAAAGCAGTGTTTCTCCACTGAGACTTTACTTGTCACACTGATATCTGAGTTTTCTGAGATGCTCGCCATTCCCTTCAGCTATCCAGTACATGGTCATGTCACAGAATTTGGAGGTGGTACATATTTGGAAACAAAACCATGAGGCTATCCTGGAGAGTGGCCAGTATTCAGGAAGAAAAGAGGAGCTTAGGAAGGTAGTAGGTGTTGCCCATCCATAAGGCAAGCCGCTCTCCATTCTTAAATTGGGTGGGATGAATGCTGGGTAGCTTTCTACTACACAGGACACAACCATTGATGCATTCGCTTTTCAAATGTCTACAACCACGGATACAGTGGGATACAAAGACATAGAAACATTCGTGTTATCAAACGACTTTCTCGAAACATTCCAGTCTAAACAAATAAACCGCCTTTCCTACCTATTCTCAGAACCTGAGACAAAACCACACACTAACACAGACACCCACAATGGCACCTCCTTCCCCCAAGTATGTCTGTGACTATCTTGAGTGTACTCTGACTGGTAGGCCTTACTATGTTCCCCCCAAATTGCGAGTCCTGTCTCAGATCTGGTCTTTTTGGCCAACTCTTTGAAGTTGTCAGGAGTCATGGTTTAGCCACTACCTGCTTTCCCAGAAAAGGCCCCTCTTCAAAGCTCTCCTGGCATTTGGCCATCATCACATAAGTAGGTACCAATAAAGACTGACTCTGTCCTTGGTAAATCCAAACAATTGAGACCACAGGGACTGGGACTGGGCCTTGCTCTGTGTGCCTGGCTTCCCGGATCCCAAGTTCAGAGAGTTCCATCAACAAGAAAGTGTGGTAGGTCACTTCCTTCAGGAACTGAACGAGGTCACTGCCTTGGCAATCACTTTGTTCTAACAATTGCTTCCAAGGGTCCCATGAGATGGAGGCTGCCCCTACTTCATGTGACACTTTCACAAGTTAGAATGGTATATCAACCATAGGCACCTGGGAACAGCTGTCCACACAGGCCTGGTTTGGTCCATTTAATCTACATTAAGAAGAGAGAGGCTGATTCAGACACATCCCTTCATTCTGACGAGGTTGTTTGATATGTAAGTTGACATGGAGTTGACTTTTGCTCTCTCAGGTCCTTGATAGGTGAAAAGGTCGGTCGAATGTTGGAGGAAAAGACCACCAAGAGACTGTCTCATGCCACAGCCAAGGGTTTTTTGGGGGTCCAGCATGCTGGGGCTCAGAGCTCACTTCAGAGCAGCAAAGAGCAAAGAGCCCCGAGAACAACTTGAGCAGGGTTTATATACATTCTTTAGAGAGGGCAGGGACTTTAATACATTCTAGCCTCCTTTTGCAAATCATCATATACCACGGAAAAATCAAATAAAAACTCTAAAACATGATTAGCACATTCATTGGCGGACACACGTCGGGCAGGGGTGATTGGTCAGCCCTGAGAATGGGTATACATTTAAACTGATTGGTTGAAGCCCTGAGATGTATATGTGCTGAGCTTCACGTTTCTGGGAAGGGGTTGTTAAGTAACTAGGTGGTCAGGGAAGATTTCAACACACATCTAATGGGCAGTTCCGGGAAATGTCTTAACTGCCACAGGAATTTCAGGTTCGGAGTGCAGCTTGTAAACTTTATAAAACCTGGTTCTTTACGTTTCAATTTCAATTTCTTTTATTATTTAATTTCCCACTGCGTTTTCTGAAAACTTTTAATCTTAAAAATAATGAATCATAATTATTGCGGGGTCTCACATTCTATTTCTGCCAGTGGAGCGTATTTCTGTCTGATTACAATGAGTTTTACATGCCCAATCTGAGCCTGGAGAAAGGTAAATATGCTATTAAGCAAATAAGTTCCCACAGCTAGCAACACCATAAGGATGATCAGGGGTCCTGCTAAGGCTGATAGGAGTGTAGTTAACCAGGGGGACTGGGTAAACCATGACTCAAACCACCCTTGTTGAATATCCCTTTCTCTCTGGTGCTCTTCAAGGCATTTTCTCAATTTACTCAAGGATTCTTTTACAACTCCAGTATGGTCAGGATAAAAACAACATTCTTCTCTCAGTGCAGCCCAGAAGCTCCCCGCCCTCATGAAGAGGAGGTCTAATCCTCACCTGTTCTGTAAAACCACTTCAGAGAGAGAGGTTAAGGATTTCTGAAAAACTGTGATGCAGGTCTCTAACGTCTTCAAGTCTTGAGATATTGCTGTTTCTAATTGGGCCATTTGTTGTGACCCACGGATCATATCAGCTGTTCCTGTACCCACTCCTGCAGCAGCTCCTATCCCCAATAGGATGGCTAGAGTAAGGGACACAGGCTCCCAGCGAAATCGGGTTTTCTTGTCCCCCTAGTAGACCTTCAAATGTTTCTGCATCATGATAGAGCACCCTGGGGAGTTTCTGCACCAATACACAATATTTTAGAGAGCTGTCCAATACCTGGGATGAAATGCAAGGAGTTCTGACTATGTGGAGTTCAGTACCATAAAGGTTCCTTTATTTAGTTCCCAGGGGGAGGAGTCACCTGTACTCTGGACTGGAGAAGTAGGCAAAAATGGAAACTGGGAAGTATGAGATGATAGAGGGGTTCTGGTAGATCTAGGCACTGGGTCCTCCACAGGGTTGGGCCAGTTTGCGACTTTGGAAATCAGCTGGGCACACGTAAAAATCAAGACTGGCTAGTTTACACCTGGGCTGGGGGAGATGACATCCATAATTCATGGGGTAAGGTGCTCTATGTTGCCTGGTTTGGGTTTGAGTGGGATCTGTGTGGGTTCCTCTATGTCAGGGAGATCCCAGTCAGAGAGGCCTATGGCAAGCTGACAAATGTCCGGGTGGAGAGATGGCCACCAAGTCCATAAGGGGGCTCTATGTGAAATAGACCACACTACTTGCCCAGTAGAATTTATAACTTGCCATTGTTGCTGAACAGGCTGATGGGGATTAGGACTGCTGGTGGTCAGGGGAAGAATCCATAGCCCTACCCACAAGACGGACACGCAACTTGAGAGGGTTACCAGTCTGTTCCAATTTCCAGCCGGAGTCTGGACAGGGCGCAGGCTTGAGATGGGAGACATTGATCCAGGAAGTGATCCCATCCACTTTCACCACTGTAGGTGTTATAAGCAGCACCTGGTATGGTCCTTTCCAGCGGGGTTCCAGGGATGACACCTGATGCTGTCTCACGTAGACAAAGTCTCCAACTTGATATTGATGTGGGGTTCCCTCATCTCCAGGCTGATAAGCAGTGGCCAACTGTTTCCACAGGTATTGCTGGGTGTTGGGTTTGTTCAAGGGCTTTAAGTCTGTCAAGCAAGGGGGTGTGAAAGGAATCATTAAGTCTCAGAGTTGGGATTAGGTCCCTTACTGGAGGAGGGGCACCATAGAGTATTTCATAAGGGGTTAAGTTACACAAAGAGGCAGAGAGGTTATTTCTTGCATGAAACAGTGCATAAGGTAGGAGCATAATCCAATTTTTTATGCCGGTTTCCAAGCTTAATTTTGTTAAGTTCTCTTTGATGGTTCTATTCATCCTTTGAACCTGTCCTGAGCTCTGGGGTCTATAAGCACAATGTAACTTCCAATTAATCCCCAGGGTCCTGGTGAATCCCTGACTTACCTGGGATTCGAATGTTGGTCCGTTATCAGACCCTAGTACCTTAGGCAGGCCGAACCTTGGAAAATGTCTTCTAGGATCTTTTTGACCACTTTTTGTTCTCCCCGTTGTGGAAAAAGTTAAAAGAGTCACTCCATTTAGGGCTGCCAATTAAGCTTCCTAATCTGCTCTTCTGTTTCCAACCGCCACGGGGTCGTTTTCCTTCTGGTGCCCTGGACAGTGCACTATAGCTAGGTCCTTAGGGCCCTGCACTGCTGAGAGAAGTTGGAAGATCTCATCTTTGTTCTTTATTTCTTTCCCAGTGGAGGTTAATAGCCACCTTTGCTGGTAAGTAGCCCCCTGCACATTTGCAGTGACAAATGTGTATATGGTGGCCCTTTTGCCTGTTGCTAGTTCCAATGGTTTCGTAAGGGCAATCAGTTCTGCTTTTGGGGCTGATGTCCCTTCTGGGAGACCAGAGAACAAGATGACATTAGTTTCGCTAACTACTGCTGCTCCAGCCCGCTGCTTACCGTCTTGGAGGAAGCTGGTGCCCTCCGTAAACCATAAGACTTCAGGGCGAGGCAGTGGCTGATCCTTCAAGTCTCGTCGTATACTGTTTTCCTCTGCCAGTATCTGTTGACACTCATGAGCGACGGGTCCTGATGATACTTCTGGCAGCAGTGTAGCCGGGTTGAGTGGAGCAGGGGGTCCCAACATTATTCTGCCTTTGTCAAGCAAGAGGCTCTGGTAGTGGTTTATTCTGAAGTTTGATAGCCACCTTCCTGGAGGCTGACAGATGATGCTCTCCAGGGCATGGGGGGCTATAATGGTTAGCTTCTGTCCCAAGTTCATATACGAGCATCTTTTATTAGAAGGGCTGCCGCTGTTATAGCTCTTAAGCAATGGAGCCATCCGCTAGCCACTGGGTCCAATTTTTTTGATAAGAATGCTACGGGCCTTTTCAAAGGTCCCAAAGTCTGAGTGATCACTCCCAGTGCTATTCCTTTCTTTTCCTCGATGTAGAGAGTGAAGGGTTTTTCTACATCTGGGAGTGCTAAGGCCGGAGCAGATAGCAGCACCTTTTTTTGACATTATAAAAAGCTTATTGTGCTCAGGGTTCCATTGGAAGTAGGCATCCCCCTTTATCAGCGGGTATAAAGGGGCAGCCAGAGATGCAAACCCAGGAATCCATAACCTGCAAGAGTCGGCAGTCCCAAGAAACTCTCTGAGTTGTCTCTTATTATATGGGGGCGGTATCTGCACAACAGTTTGTTTTCTGCGCTCAGTGAGCCATTGTTTGCCACCCCTAAGAGAATAACCAAGGAAGATTACTTCTTGCTGACAAATTTGGACCTTATGGCAGAAGCCCTATATCCAAGCCGAGCAAGCTCAGATAATAGTGCTTGGACCCCAGACTCATAGTTCTCCTTGGTGTCGGCTGACAGTAGGAGATCATCCACATATTGGAGTAGGGTGACTTCGGGGTGTACAGTTCTGAAGTCGTTGAAGTCCCTGTGGAGGGCTTCATCAAAGAGAGTGGGGGAGTACTTGAACCCCTGTGGGAGTCTAGTCCAGGTTACTTGGCCAGATGTTCCAGTTTCTGGGTCTATCTACTTGAAAGCAAACAGGAACTGACTGTCCTTATGTAGGTGGAAAGCAGAAGTAAGCATCTTTTGAGTCCACCACAGTGTACCATTCCCGCTCCAGATTCAGAGTGCTAAGCAAATTATATGGAGTGGGTACTGTGGGGTGAATGTCCTGCACTCTGTTGTTAATTCTCTTAGGTCTTGAACAGGACGGTAGTCCCCAGTTCCTGGCTTTCCTACTGGTAACAGGGGGGTATTCCTGGCTGATTTACAGGGCCTTAGGATACCAAGAGCCAGGTATTTCTGAATATGGCGCCTTATCCCATCCTTAGCTTCTTTGCTTAGAGGATATTGTTTAACACTGATTAGAGAGACAGAGGCTTTTAATTCTACTACTATTGGAGGTTGTTTTATGGCAAGACCTAATCCAGCAGTTTCTGCCCAGGTATTAGGATAATCTTTTATACATTTCTGTGCTAGTTTGCCTGTTTGATCAGTCCTAGGGAGCGAGAAGAGTTGTTGTTCATCTTCTGTGGACATAGTCAAAGCCGTGACTATGGGAGTTTTTACTGAAGGCTTTAGAAACTTCACTTGGGGACCATCAGAGTTAAAGGTTATTCTATCCCGGAGTTTGGTAAGCAGTTCCCTGCCCATCAATGGGGCTGGGCATTCTAGGACTACTAGGAAATAGTGGTGGACTTTTCCCTTTCCTACATCCATAATACTCTTAGTTGTCCAAGCCCGATATCTACTGCCATTAGCCCCTTGAACAAGAGACCCTTTATTTGATAGGGGGCCAATTGGGGTCTTAAGGGCTGAGTATACTGCTCCTGTATCCACTTCAAAGTTCACTAGAGTCTCCTCCACTTCAAATGTTACCCTGAGCTCGGGGAGGAGATCTGAGCCCCCACATTCCTAGTCCTCTTCTAGAGTCAGCATGGCGGGCTGGGGTGGCTGCTTCTTTTTTGGGCACTCTATGGCCCAGTGTCCTTTTTCTTTAAAGTAGGCACATTGATCTGAGGCCAGGGGCAGCCTTTGGCATGGGACCAGGTATCCCTTCCTGTCTTCCTGCTTTTTAACTTCTGGCGTATTTGCTGCTGTGAACAAAACCTTAGCCAATGCTTTAGTCTGCCTTTTGCTCATTTCATCCTCCTTTTGTTCTCTTTCCTTCTCTCTCCTCTTTTTCCTCTCCTCCTCAGTTTCTCTCTTATAATATACTTTCTCAACCTCTCTGAATAAATCTCTTAAAGTCATATGTTGTAATCCATCTAGACCTTGTAAATCTCTCCTAGTATCTGGGGCAGCCTGCTCGATAAAGGCCATTCCAACAGATGCTCTTTGGTCCTCTGCCTGAGGGTCAAAAGGAGTATATTTCTTAATGCTTCCATAATTCTCTCAAGAAACATAGAAGGAGACTCATTAGGCCCTTGGATAATCGCTCTTACCTTGGCCAAATTAGTCAGCCCTCTGGCGGCCGCTCGGAGACCTGCTATTAGAGCCTGGCGATAAGTGGAAAGATGCTACCTACCTTCAAAGGTGTTGGGGTCCCAGTTGTGTCGTTTCATTGGCCCGTAAGGATGGAGAGGGAGCATCACAGGGGCTTCCAAGTTTTCTATTATCCATTGCTGGCGGTTTTCTTTAGTTGGCCCAGCTTCCTCCAGGGTCGTAGGGGCAGCTGCTACTGCAGGGAAGTCCCCTGGAGGGCTTGGGTCCGGACTAAATGCCTCTAGTGGTGGAGAGGCTGAGTCAGCGTCGGGAAGATCATCAAGATCATGTTGGGGGTTGTGGAGCAAGGGTAGAGGATAAGGAGGGGGAGGAGTGTCCAGTCTTGTGACTCAGGGAGAATGAAGGGAAGAGGGGGAGGAGTGGAAGTTTTGAATTATAGGATCGTGGGGGAAGGGTTATATGGCTGTTGATCTGGGTGGACACGTGGCCCCAGCTGAAAGACAATATCTCTGACTTTTTGGGTTAGAGGGAAGTGGAAGGATCATTCTGGGGGACATCCAACTCTGAGGATGGGCTGTTAAGGACTGTAAACAAGTCAGGATGGCACCTGTTATTTTGCCAGAGAAATGTTAGAGTCTGTAAACAAGTCTTCATGGTGCCTGGCAAAATGCCAGAGGGAGTGGTTTGTGAAGTAACAAAAGCGAGCCATTAAGTGTGGAGATTCTTTATTGGCTGACTCCTGTATCTATTTTATGCTAATTTGATTAGCTGTGTAAAATGTATAAATATCGCTCAGATCCTACAATAAACGGCTCTCTTTCCTGCTGCATCAACGTACACAAGTTATTCATCACCCTCCCGGTTATTCTGCTGCAGCCGGACTGCGGCAGATGGTGGCCCGTTATGGGGAGCCCCGGGACACTCGGGGGAAAGTGACAAAAAAAAGCTGCCCGTCCATAGATAGGACGGGAGCAATCTGCTCGTCCCTAGGCAGATAGGGCGAGAGGAAAAATGGACATTTTGAGAAAATGGAGAAGATTGATGCAGTATGTTTGTGTCTTGTTTTGTCTTGAAATGTTGTATTGTCTTTGTGACAAAAATTATGGAAGGGGTGAGAAGTAAATTGATAAGGGAGAAAGGCACCCCAGTGGAACCAAGAATAATTAGGGCATGTGTTGATAAAAGCCCAGAAACTCTAGTCAGAAAGAAAAAGAAAGTTCAGAAGAACAAAGATTATCAGGATGAAAGTTGCAGCAAAAGGCTATTACTGAATTCTTTTCGTTACCGGAGGGTGCGTGAAACGACAAGGTGGCTGCCACCTGCCCAAGCCGATCATGGCGCAGCAAGAATTTTCCAAGTGGCAGTTGCTGGCTCTTCCCCGCCCCCCTGCCCGGGGGAGCGGATGGCCTCTAGGAGCCCAAATGTAGACCTGACCTGGAGGCACAGTCTCGCAGGCTCTTGCTCCATGTGCCTGGAAGAAGTTTGAGTCTGGGACTCTCCCCAGGGCCATCTGGGGCTGCCCAGGATGCTACAGCTGGCAGAAGATGCTACTGGTATCCCTGAAGTTTGATCATTTCCAAGGCCAGTAACTACAATGGGTCTCTCACACCAGAAGACTGATGAGTAATGAGTACTATTAAGGCTTATTTCAAATGTAAAAAAAACCTTGAGATAATGTACTAAATTGTTCCAAAGGTTGGTTTCTTAGTGAAATGCTACAGAATTTTCTTTAGCCATCTGGAGTTCCTGCCTTCGTTCCAGTGCTGGTGAAAACAAAGGTGAAAGAATTTACATTGTTGCTGAGAACCAGAGGAAACTTCGGCTGAGAACCCGAGGAGACTTCGGAGTATTGCTGTTTCTGCTGCTACAACTTAAGCTAGCTGCCTGCAGAACTTACCTGGACTGTGATTTACCTGGACTGTGAGTTAATCTATTGAGACACTGCTTTATCTCGACTGAGATAACAAACTGTAATCTACAACAAATTGTAACTCAATATCTTTGCTAATGGTGTCATTGCTGGTATAATTTTTCCAAGGGCTTCTTGCATGGAGCCATCAATTGGCTTGGAATTGTAACATTTTGTATCCTCCCTTTCTGTTTCTAGCAGGTTATTTATGGTGTTTCTGTAAAAAACACTATGGTCGTTATTTAAATTAAACAAAAGGGGGAAATGTTAAGGTCTGTAAACAAGTCAGGATGGCACCTGTTATTTTGCCAGAGAAATGTTACAGTCTGTAAACAAGTCTGCATGGTGCCTGGCAAAATGCCAGAGGGAGTGGTTTGTGAAGTAACAAAAGCGAGCCATTAAGTTTGGAGATTCCTTATTGGTTGACTGCTGTATCTATTTTATGCTAATTAGATAAGCTGTGTAAAATGTATAAATATCGCTCAGATCCTACAATAAACGGCTCCTATTCCTGCTGTATCAACGTACACAAGTCATTCGTCACCCCCCGGATATTTTGCTGCAGCCAGACTGTGGCAATGGGCCATTCTGAAGCACAGAGAGTCTGCCAGGTACAGCGTTTTACTGAAAAAAAAAAAAAGATTCTGGGCCCTTGAGCGGACATCAGTCCAATGATCAAGGGTAAGGTACAGAGGTGTGCAAGTACTTTGTCCCATAACGGGAATTATTCAAACAGGGACAGTGAATACACAAACAAGAAACAGACAAAGACAAACAGTAAACGTTTAAAATGAGTCCAAGATAAAGATTAGAACTGAGTAACTGGCAAAACCTGATGGGTTAGACAATAAAGACAGACAGTAAACTCAACATGAGTTTCTGACAATGAACAAAACTGAGTAGCCGGCAAAACCAGATGGGCTGTCAAACCGAATCCTGAAGCAAAATATAACTTAGTTGAGGAAACTACTATTCCTCGAATTCCCGAGTCCTCTGGAGCGTCCCCCAGGGACGTGGCCTGTGGCTCTGTTAAACATCTGTCAGCCACCTTCAGAGAGAGCTTACGCTCTTCACTGACAGCCACTTAGCCAAGCCCTGACCTGAAACCTGAAACCAGAAAGAGGCACCTTACTTACCCCGAGAGTTGGGGTAAGTAAGGTGGGGTCTTTCGTCCGCTGCTGCCAGATGTCTCACGTGGGGCCTCCAGATGAAAAGATGGGGCGAATGTCGGAGGAAAAGACCAACAAGAGACTGTCTCATGCAACAGCAAAGGGTTTATTGGGGGTCCAGCATGCTGGGATTCAGAGCTCACTTCAGAGATGCAAAGAACAAAGAGCACCAAGAACAACTTGAGCAGAGTTTATACACATTCTTTAGAGAGGGCAGGGACTTTACATACATCATAGCCTCCTTTAGCAAATCATCATATACCACGGGAAAATCAAATAACAACTCTAAAACATGATTAGCACCTTCATTGGTGGGAACACATCGGGCAGGGGTTATTGGTCAGCCATGAGAAGGGGTATACGTTTAAAATGATTGGTTGAAGACCTGAGATGTATATGTGCTGAGCTGCACGGTTTCTGGTAAGGGGTTGTTAAGTAACTAGGTGGTCAGGGAAGATTTCAACACACATCTAATGCGCAGGTCTGGGAAATGTCTTAACTGCCACAGATTTTCAGGTTCTGAGTGCAGCTTGTAAACTTTACAAAACCTGGTTCTTTTGTTTGAATTTTAATTTCTTTTATACTTTCAGAACCTTACAAAGAAAGGTGTGAGACTTCATCCACAATGACTGCTCTTTTGGCCATTTTGGTTATGGGTGCATGCATGGGATCTTTATTTAGATCCATATGGTGGTGATATTCTAAGCCACAGCATCACTCAGAGCCTAGAGGCTGATTAAGACACACCCATTTCCAAAGCAATTACTTTTCTTAGGTCAGTTACAGAACTCAGTCTCTGAGCGGAATCACACCAGAGTTCAAGCCCAGGTGGACCCAGTCATCTCTTCCAACCGCCACACAAATGACCACAATTAAAACCAAAACACTCCCCCAAGGCCCTCATCTTCTTCCATATAGACACTCATCATTCCCTCTCGCTGGATGTTTCCATGAATGGCACAGCCCAAGAGAGTGTCCAAAATAATCTCCCTTGCCCCTCATTAGCCTAACCTCAGGGTGGCCTGGACACCCTTCCTGTGAACCAGGATTGATCACATATGTCTGACGTTAATGCTGCTCTGCTACTCCAGTTTGAAGCCTACTGAATGTCAGGTATTGTTTCCTTATGTGATTTGGAGTCATGAGGAAACCCAAGCACCTCTGCAGGGCTTGGAAGAACTCATTTGACTCAAAGGATCCCTACTATCACTTGATGGAGGTCAGGAACCTAACAGAGGAAGGTGAGAGACTTCATCCACAATGACTGATCTTTTTGTCATTTTGGTTTTGGATGCACACATTAGATCTTTCTTTAGATCCATCAGGTGCTGATAATCTAAGCCACAGCCTCACACAGAGCCAAGAGGCTGATTCAGCCACAACCATTTTCAAAGCAATAAAGCAAAGAGCCACAGGTGATGCCCATTCATTTCCATTTGAAAACTGTTTTCTTCAGGCTTCACAAAGGAGTGGCCTGAGGCAAAGAACTTCCTAACATTCAGGGCAACAAAACAATAGGTTTGCAAAAGGCCCAAAGCAGGGTTTCTCCACTGAGACTTTCCTGGTCACACTGATATCTGAGTTTTCTGAGATGCTCGCCATTCCCTTCAGCTATCCAGTACATGGCCATGTCACAGAGCTCGAAGGTGGTACATATCTTGGACACAAAACTATGAGCCTATTCTGGAAAGTGGCCAGAATTCAGAAAGAAAACAGAAACTTAGGAAAAGAGTAGGTGTTGCCCATGGATAAGGCAAGCTGCAGTCCATTCCTAAAATGGGCAGGGTTAATGCTGGGAATCTTTCTACTAGACAGGACACATTCACTGATAGATTCTAATTTCTAATGTGTACAACCATGGACACAGTGGGATACACAGACACAGAAACACTCACCTTGTCAAAGGACTTTCTAGAAAGAGTCCACTCCAAACTGAACAAACCGCCTTTCCTACCTATTCTCAGAACATGAGACAAAACCACAAACCCACTCCCACACTCAAAAAGGCACCTCCTCCCCAAGTAGGTCTGTGACTATCCAGAGTGTCCTCTGACTCATGGGCCATACTGTGTTCCCCTAAATTGGCCTGTCCTGTCTCAGATCTGGTCTCCTTGTCCAAGTCTGTGAAGTTGTCAGGAGCCTGTGCTGACCACTACCTGCTTTCTCAGGAAAGGCTCCTCTTCTGAGCTCTACTTGCATTTGGCCATCCTCAAATCACTAGGTACCAAGAAAGACAGACTCTGTCCTAGGTAAATCCAAACAAGTGAGACCACTGGGAATGGGACTGGGACTGGCTCTGTGTGCCTGGCTTCCTGGATCCCAAGTTCAGCGAGTTCCATCACCAAAGAAGTGAGGTAGGTCAATTCCTTCAGGAAGGGAATGAGGTCACTGCCTTGGCAACCACTTTGTCCTAAAAGTTGCTTCCAAGGGTCCCTTGAGATGGAGGCTGCCCCTACTTCCTGTGACACTGTCACAAGTTACAATGGTATATCAACCACAGGCACCAAGGAGAAGCTCTCCACACAGGGTTGGTTTGGTCCATATTTTTATATCATGAGGAGAGAGGCTGATTCAGACACATACCTTCATCCTGATCAGGTTGTTTGCATTGGAAGATGACTTTTGCTCTCTCAGGTCCTTCATAGCTGCCTACATCTTCTCCAGGGATCATTTCTGCATGGACCTTTGATGTTCTCAGCAGGTGGAAGATCCCCTACATTCCTGTATTGTAAGACCAACTCTGTCCCTGCTCTTCTGTAAAGTTAGATCGAGGGAAGAGTGTATGGTTAAGGTTAATAATATATTCTATTTGGGTTAGAAATCATTCTGCAGGATAAATAATGATATTGGGAACCTGCGATATTCACAAGAATATATTCGTAAAATATAAGTATGAAACCAGAAATATAGGAATGATTTGAAGCCCAGAAGGACATTGGGCCCTTTAGTGGGATACTTAGCTTTGAATTTTGTTCTGCACAGATGTCTCAGATGAATCAATATGCAAAGGCATCAAAATGGCGATATTACCAAAAGTTCTCTATAGGTTTAATGCAATGCCAATCAAAATCCCAACGGCATTTCTTGTAGAAATAGAGAAAGCAATCATGAAATTCATATGGAAAAATAAAAGACCCAGAATAGCAAAAACAATTCTAAGCAGGAAATGTGAATCAGGTGGTATAGCTATACCAGACTTCAAACTATACTACAGAGCAATAGTAACAAAAACAGCATGGTACTGGTACCAAAACAGGCAGGTGGACCAATGGTACAGAATAGAGGACACAGAAACCAATCCACAAAACTACAACTATCTTATATTTGATAAAGGGGCTAAAAGCATGAAATGGAAGAAAGATAGCATCTTCAACAAATGGTGTTGGGAAAACTGGAAATCCATATGCAACAAAATGAAACTGAATCCCTTTCTATCGCCATGCACAAAAGTTAACTCAAAGTGGATCAAGGAACTTGATATCAAATCAGAGACATGGCGTCTGATAGAAGAAAAAGTTGGCTATGATCTACATACTGTGGGGTCGGGCTCCAAATTCCTCAATAGGACACCCATAGCACAACAGTTAATAACTAGAATCAATAAATGGGACTTACTCAAACTAAAAAGTTTTTTCTCAGCAAAAGAAACAATAAGAGAGGTAAATAGGGAGCCTACGTCCTGGGAACAAATCTTTACTCCTCACACTTCAGACAGAGCCCTAATATCCAGAATATACAAAGAACTAAAAAAATTAGACAATGAGATAACGAATAACCCAATCAACAAATGGGCCAAGGACCTGAACAGAAATTTCTCAGAGGAGGACATACAATCAATCAACAAGTATATGAAAAAATGCTCACCATCTCTAGCAGTCAGAGAAATGCAAATCAAAACCACCCTAAGATACCATCTCACTCCAGTAAGATTGGCAGCCATTAGGAAGTCAAACAGCAACAAGTGCTGGCGAGGAGGTGGGGAAAAGGGTACTCTTGTACATTGCTGGTGGGACTGCAAATTGGTGCGGCCAATTTGGAAAGCAGTATGGAGATTTCTTGGAAAGCTCGGAATGGAACCACCATTTGATCCAGCTATTCCACTCCTCGGTCTATTCCCTAAAGACCTAAAAAGAGCACACTATAGGGACACTGCTACATCCATGTTCATAGCAGCACAATTCACAATAGCAAGACTGTGGAACCAACCTAGATGCCCTTCAATAGACGAATGGATAAAAAAATGTGGCATTTATACACAATGGAGTATTACTCTGCATTAAGAAATGACAAAATCATAGAATTTGGAGGGAAATGGATGGCATTAGAGCAGATTATGCTAAGTGAAGCTAGCCAATCCCTTAAAAACAAATGCCAAATGTCTTCTTTGATATAAGGAGAGTAACTAAGAACAGAGTAGGGAAGAAGAGCATGAGAAGAAGATTAACATTAAACAGGGATGAGAGGTGGGAGGGAAAGGGAGAGAGAAGGGAAATTGCATGTAAATGGAAGGAGACCCTCAGGGGTATACAAAATTACATACAAGAGGAAGTGAGGGGAAAGGAGGGAAAATATAAGGGGGAGAAATGAATTACAGTAGAGGGGGTAGAGAGAGAAGAGGGGAGGGGAGGGGGGAGGGGGGATAGTAGAGGATAGGAAAGGCAGCAGAATACAACAGACTCCAGAATGGCAATATGTAAATCAATGGTTGTGCAACTGAAGTGATTCTGCAATCTGTATATGGGGTAAAAATGGGAGTTCATATCCCACTTGAATCAAAGTGTGAAATATGATATATCAAGAACTATGTAATGTTTTGAACAACCTACAATAAAAATTAATTAAAAAAAAATCTTAATTATAAAAATAAGCATACATCTTAGATTAGGTAGAGGTAAGTGAAAGGAGGGGAAGGCAGGGGATGTGGGAATAAAAAAGATAGTAGAATGAAACAGACATTATTACTTTATGTATGTATGTGACTGTATGACCAATGTGATTCTATAATATGTATACTCAGAAAAATGAGAAATTATATCCCATCTATGTATGATATATATGATATATATAAATGCATTCTACTGTAATGTATAACTAATTAAAATAAATAAATTTTTTTTTAAAAAAAGAAAAAAAAAAAAAAAGAAACTGCAGCCATTCCTGAAGGATCAAGGACAGAGTTTTCGACTAACTCACTCACAGCGAAAGGAAATAACTGAACAGGTAACAAAAGCCTATCGGTTCTGTCAATTGGTTAAAGCTTACCCTTCCAAGCTTCCTGCAGGAAAGCACCTACGAGGAACCAGACCAGGAAAATTCTGGGAAGTGGACTTTACTGAAATTAAGCCAGGAAGATATGGACATGAATATCTCCTAGTCTTTGTAGATATATTTTCAGGATGGATTGAAGCCTTCCCCCCCCAAAAAAAAAAAAAAAAAACACAGCACAAATGGTAGTCAAGAAGATCCTGAAAAATATTAAGATATTTTTCAAAGACACGGCCTTCCTAAGGTAATAGGATCTGATAATTGAACGGCATTCATGGGCCAGGTAAGTCAGGGGTTAGCCAGGACCCTGGGGATCAGTTGGTAGTTACATTGTGCTTATAGACCCCAGAGCTCAGGACAGGTTAAAAAAAATAAATAGACCATTAAAGAGACCTTAACGAAATTAAGCTTAGAGACCAACATAAAAGATTAGACTATGCTCCTGCCTTATGCACTATTTCATGCAAGAAATACCCCCTCTGTTTCTTTGTGTAAACTCACCCCCTATGAAATTCTCTATGATGCCTCTCCTGCAGTAAGGGACCTAACCCCAACTCTAAGACCTAAACATCCCTTCCACACCCCCTTGCTTGACAGACTTAAATCTCTTGAAAGAACTCAGCGATACCTGTGGAAATAGCTGGCGACTGCTTTCCAACCTGGGGATGAGGGGACTCCACATCGATATCAAGTAAGAGACATCATCTACATAAGATGACACTAGGTGTCATCCCTGGATGCTACTTATAACACCTACAGCGGTAAAAGTTGACAGAATCACTTCCTGAATCCATGCCTCTAATCTCAAGCCTGCACCCTGTCCAGACTCTGGCTGGAAACTGGAAAAGACTGGTAACCCTTTCAAATTGTGTATTCGTCATGTGGATAAGACTATAGACTCTCCCCTTGGCCATGAGTAGACATAACGCGCATCAGCACGTTCAGCAGCAATGGCTGATCACAAATCCTACTAGACAAGAAGTATGGTCTACCTCACATACAGCCCCCTTAGTGATCTTGTGGCCATCTCTCCACCCAGATATTTGTCAGCTGGCTATAGGTCTTTCTTATTAGGATATCCCAGATGAAGAGGATCCCACTAAAATTCCTTTAAATCCTTTCCGTACAATAGATAATGGAAACAAACATTATGGATGTAGGGACATGCGAGCCAGATGCAGATTGGCTAGCCTAGATTAGTATGTTTGCCCCGCAGACTATTAAAGCCTCAAAGAGCCATGGCTGTGTGGGGGAAAAGCCGAAATCTTCTGTAAGTCATGAGGATTTCAGCATAGATGGGTTGCCTGGTGGAACCCAAAATCCTCATTAAATTCAGTACACAGCATTGGCCATATTACCAATTAGACAACCAAAACCAAACCCCCAGAGAAGTCTCTAGATCCTCAAATTCTGTGTGACCTTTTTAACTTCTGCAAGTGCTCAAAAGGGTGAAAGGAAATTCCCCTATGTGAAGGCCTTTTCCCTCTTTCGCTCACATCCTGAACTATGCTTCTCCAATAGATCCTCACCCTCAGCCTTCTGCTCAAGACTCTCTGCTGTCAGTCCCAGCTCACCAACCTGATTTCTCTCCTCCAATTACTAGATCAAACACCCAAACTTCTGCCGGTTCTCAGACCATTGGCCCCTTTCTGAGGTAGCAGGTACTGAGGTACCCCTCCACCCACTCACTCCTCTCTTCTCCTGTCAGTGCCTGCACCGGGTCTAACCAGGTCCTCTTACCAGCTAACACAAAGCTCAAACCAGCTTAGGAGAGCCCTCAGACCCCTATCGAAGATGTAATGAAAATGGCCTTTAAAGTTCCTTTGTCATCACTAAACACAGGTTACTTAGAATTTAAAGTACCTCACAGGCTTTTTGGGATACTCACTCCTGTCTTCCCCTCTGCTCTACCTGTTCTACTGCTCAAGTTTTAGTTGCTAGGAAAATCCCAAACCCCTTTCTCATTATTCTTTTACATCTCACCTGCCTCATTCTCAGATCCACGGAGCTGCTCTCACCCCCCGCCTTCCCCATCTTCCCCCTCTGTACCAGGCCCAGAGAAAAATCTTAACTGAACTTCTTCAGAAGTCTTCACCATGGCTGACATTAGGACTTTCAGCAAAAGAGTCCCTACAAAAGAGTTCAGTGTAGATAAACTCCCTTTTTTTCTGTTGCCCTGTTCTACTTAGCCACTGGCTGGAAAAATCAGCACTCCTAAGCTAGATACCCCCTTAATAGTTTTTCACACAATATGTGAACAAAGCCTCTGGCCTTGAGCTGGGGCTTCAAAGAGATGGCTACATTTCAAAGATAAAAAATTACCAGCTGGGCTCCATGGTAACAGCTGCAGGGGGATAAAAGAAAATGAAGAAAAAGCTCTCTCCCTCCCAGGTGTCCTTGAAAAGTTAACTTGCCCAGAACAGAGGAAAAAACAGAAAAAAATTTCTTTTTGTGAAGTTCTGCTCACTGTGAACTTCTGAGCCCCTTCCCTTTCATGCTGGGTACAAAATTCTGAAACTACATAAACGTGGGGTTAAGGGAGTTAATTGATTACAACAGAAGCAATGCCCTCTGAATCCAGTGGCAACCAAATAGGACTTTTTCCCTGTCTTCGGTGCTATCTTAGGTGCCTTGCCTTGTCCACCCCTACAACAGTAAAATCTATATACTTAAATATTTTTTATGTTTTCATGAAATGGTCAACAGATGTGATTAATTGTGTAATGGTGCAGATGTTTCCCAGAGTGCTCTATAATGAAGCAGGTTCATTAGAAGTTCAAACAGGGGGGCATACAACCCGGTTCCGCTGCGAACATATTTCTCTCACTTTAGCCTTCCTATTAGGAATAGAAGTTGCTGCAGGGGTGGGCACAGGAACCACTGCCCTGCTCCATGGGACACAACAAATGACCCAATTAGAAGCAGCAATAGACCAAAACTTAAAGATATTAGAAACCTCCATCACAGCTTTACAGGAATTTTTATCCTCTCTCTCTGAAGTAGTTTTACACAACAGTCAAGGGTTGGACCTCCTCTTCATGAGAGACGGGGGCCTTTTGCTGCATTGACGGAAGAATGTTGTTTTTATGGCAAACATACTGTAGTTGTAAAAAAATATATGAGTAAATTAAAAAGACACCTTGAAGAGGGTCAATGAGAGAGAGAGGCACAAAAAGGGTGGTTTGAGTCTGGTTCATACAGTACCCCTGGTTAACTTCGCTTCTATCAACCCTGGTCGGTCCAATAATAATCCTCATATTATTGCTAACTATGAAACCCTGTGTGCTCAAACGTGTAATTTGTTTTCTCCAAGCTCAAATTGGAGAATTTAAACTTTTGGTAATTCCCCACTTGCAGACATAGAATGTGACACCCACCAATGATCACTTTTATGATTAACAGTAGCCAGAAGAAGTGGGAAAAGAAAGGTTAATAAAATAGTTACTTGTAATTTCCTGTTTTTTCTGTATGCTTAACAAAACACTGTTGAAATATTGAGAACTGTTTGCTAATCTTGTTTCCAGAATGTGCTGTCCCCTAACTGCCAAATTGCAGAATGTATTCCCTCACCCGGTTACATGCAAACCGCCCACTCGCCCTGACCCATCAATAAACTTCCATCCCTGCCCTCTCCAAGGAAATTATATAAGCTCTGCTTAAGCTGTTCTCAGGGCTCTCTGCTCTGTTCATGTGAGCTCTGAACCCCAGCATGCTGGACCCCCAATAAACCCTTTGCTGTTGCATGAGACAGTCTCTTTGTGGTCTCTTCTTCCCATGCTCGCACAAACATTACTTGGATGATTGAATGTAGAAGAGAAAATCCAGTCGAAAAGGGATAATCAGTAGGATTTAGAAGATAGTCGGTAGGTTTCGGAAGAAGAGTGAGTATAGGATTTGGAACAAAAGTTCTTTAGCAAGAGGGGTTCGGTTAGAGAGTGAATGTAAATGTCAGCACATGTGAACAGTCAGAATAATGAACTGGGAAAAATATGAAGGAAAGCAGATATCAATATATCAGGCAAACTATAAAGTGAGTGATACGATTAGACATTTTCAAGAGGGTTGACTTAGAATATATAATCTTAGGAAGAAACAAATATGTAATCACCAATAGGATTGACATTTGAAAGCATTAGGCAACCTTGACATGGATGTTTTTTGTAATCCCTGCTCACTTTCCATTTAGGCTTTGGTACAATCATAAGTGTGACATTTGCGTTTTGTCCAGAATATTACACTGATAAAATGTATATGTAGATCTGGTGACATGAGTATTTCTTCCACCATTTCTGGGAGCAATATTTGAAGACATATAAATGGGTATTGGGGGTACAAAGAGGTGTACACTGTGTCTATGAATATAGAGATAATGCATGAATGGACCATACAGTGAATAAATAATATAAGTGTTTCCACATTAAATAATGGATTGAATTGATATCTGAAAATATATAAAAAATCTTATATTGATATACAATCATTCATTCCAACCAGTTATACATATAATATTAATATTAGGGTTATGGTTGATCATGAAGATATGTTAGTTTTGCTACAAAAGTGATTATGGAAATCGAAAATAATGTGTTTGGAAAGAGTCAGTCACAATGCTGGCCATATGTGAACAAGGCCTCTGGCCTTGAGCTGGGGGTTCACAGAAATGTCTATATTTCTAAGATAAAGAAGTTACAAACTGGGCTCCATGGTAACAGCTGGCAAGGAAAAAAAGGGAAGAAAGAAGCTCTTCCCCTCCCAGGGGTCCTTAAAATGTTAACTTGCCCAGAATAGAGAAAAAATCCTGCTTTTTGTGAACTTCTGCAGACTGTGGAATTCTGAGCCCCTCCCTTACATGTTGGGTACAAAATTGTGAAACAACCTAAACTTGGGGTTCAGGGGATTAATTGATTACAACAGAAGCAATGCCCTCTAAACCGTTAAATGGTGAGGAAGCTCATTTCAATGAAAGCTTTGGACAACAGTCCAAATAGGACTGTTTCCCTGTCTTCGGTGCTATCTTAGGTGCCTTGCCTTGCCTTGTCCGTCCCTTTTCTCATGAAAAGACCAGTCAAGAAATATGGAGGAATACATGTGTTCTGAAGCAGGAAGTGATTGATAGTGAAAGAAATGCCTATAAATTTCCTAACTTGTGGATGAAATATATATCCTATGATGTGCATAAATTAAAGAAATAGTAATCTACCAGTGTTGAATAAAAATGAACGTCAAAATACACATCATGTCTGATTGGAATCTACTTGCATTGATGTTAATCTGGGTCAGTTACTGTAGAAATATTAGGATTTGTATGCACCATTCACTGAATTATTTTCAGTACTAGGAAACAAATATGTATTTCAGGTGAATGAATATTTCTAAGAATAACCTTGTGAAAAGTTGATTATAAATCCACATACATGAATATGAATGAATTTGGTGAGTGTAAAATAAGACACACATTTCATATTTTGAAAAATCTGGAGAGTGTATATATAAATATATATATATATATATATATATATCTATATATATATATATATATAGATATATATATATATAGATATATATATATATATAGATATAGATATAGATAGATAGATAGATATAGATAGATATAGATATATAGATAGATAGATAGATATTGATATATATAGATAGATATATAGATCTAGATATATAGATATATAGATACACACACAGAGATACATTAAAAATAGCAATATATATGCCAATCAAAATTTATAATGAAATATATATCATCGACAGATCCAAAAATATTTATTTTACTGAACATGGATTTATGAATAATATTGTTCAAGTAGAAAGCTCACACATAATTTGAATTTTCAGTTCCAACATCGTTTAGGAAGAGTGATCCCTTACAATTTGTATCTGCCAAGTTAGCCACCTCACAAGAATGTGCGTGTGGTCCCAGGTAGGATTCTATGTGTGCATATAAAAATACAGGTGGTGAATAGGCTACAGAGAAAGGGAGACAGGAATTCACAGAATGGTTTACTTTACAAAAACATGTAGAACGATTTCAACAAAAAATTGACTAGATTTATAACTCCTACCATATTTAAGGCAAAAGGCAAGTCCCACTATACACCATGCCTCCTGTAATGCTTGTATTTTTATTCTGTTTGGGTTATTTTTCTCCATCTTATTAGTATTAGTAGTCAGAGTGTAGTAGGTTACGGGTTAGTGTCAGGGATTCAATATTTGGAATGGAAAATTAGAAAATGAATCCAATGTGTATGTAAATATGTGCTACAAAAAAATGTCCCCACTCTCATCCAGAATAATGCCTTGACAGTACTTTCACCCCAACTAAAACACCATTAGAGGAGAAGAGTTAGAAAGTCAGTGAATACATATCTGGAATGGAATATGCTCAAGGTTTTGAAACCTTGGAGGTGGTAGAGGAGTTTCCAAATGTAAAGGACATGGTAAACACTCCACAAACATGGAGCTCTGCTGGCCTAAAGACTTCTTGAGAAACTGCCTGTGTGGTTGGGCACTTGAAATATATGTAGTTGTCTTGAGCTTTAGCTTCCCTTGTAGTGAGACGATCAAAGCTGGGTGTGCATCTATGTGACCTGGAGGACATGGCTTCTTATTTTCCAATGAAAATGAGGAAGCAGTGCTGAATTCCCTTTTAGTAGGTAACCTGTGGACACTGGGGGCTAAGTTTCTCCCCGTGTGGACTGTGAAGCCATTTGGTCATCCTGCAATTTTTTTGGTGTCTCTTGCTGCTGCACTGGGAGTTTGGTATTTGCTTCACAAAATACAAGGAGTTCAACTGTGTCACAGTGCTGGAGGGATTTCTGTCTGAGTGGTGGGTCAGGGTCTGCAGGAGAATGCACCAACCAGGCTTCTATCCCACATAGTTTGCTCCCTTGACCATAGCAACCTGTTTCTGAACATTGCCCTGAAACCTCTCCAAATAACAAGATGCCTTTAGAAAGAAGGGTCTTCTGTCTGCACCATGTCAGTCACAAGCCATTTGGAAGCCAAAAAGAGATCCATATTGCCCCACCACATGTTTTATCACACACCTGCCCAGCACTGTTCTAGCCCCACTACTCAGCCGGCTCCAACTTACTGGCATCTCTGTTCTACACCATTTTCATGAAACCCAGTCAATCAAGGCACTGTCTGGCATACTCAAGATCAACACCAGGACATCCAAAGGTTCTCCAGTGCTACCTGGTCATGGGAATTTGAAAAAAATTATGGTATCTATCTAGCCATTTTTCAAGGATGATGTTGGAGGCACTGTGGGTTTCAATATATTAAGGAACCGTTAAATGGTGAGGAAGCTCATTTCAATGAAAGCTCTGGAGAACTCTCACAGGCAAGGCTTCCCAAAGAATGGCCAAAAGGTCACATGAAGCCAGGCCTATTGAGGTCTACAATGTGAGGTCCGTGTGATATTTGACTCTCAACTATGGCTGCCAAGTTTTTCAGAATAAATTCATTTGGTATCCTGGCTGAGATTCCCAGTGATATGTGGAAAGCCAACCTGGGCCTAGATCTCAGTTTCCAAGGGCGACTCTTATGCGTGGCCTCCTAAAATCCCAACACAATTCATGGCAATACTTCTCTGATGTCGGTTCAAGAACTCAGTCTCTAAGAGGAATCACACCAGAGTTCAAGGCCAGGTGGACCTTGTCATTTCTTCCAACCACCACACAAATGACCACAATTAAATCCAAAACACTCCACACGGCCCTAATCTTCTTCCATATAGACACTCATCATAACCTTTGGCTGGAGTTTTCCACTAGGGGTGCAACCAAAGACAGTGTCCAAAAAATGCTCCCTTGCCTCTCATTTGTCTAAAGTCACTGTGGCCTCGACATCATTCCTGTGAACCAGGAGTGATCAAATAGGCCTGCCATTAATACTTTTCCACTTCTCCAACTTGAGGTCTCTGACTGTGGGGTTTAGATTCTTTATGTGAACTGGACTCATGAGAAAACCCAAGCACCTATGGGCTACCCTCTGCAGGGCCTTGAAGAATTCATTTGATCAAAGGATCCCTATTCTCACTTGATGGAGGTCAGGAACCTTACAGAGGAAGGCAAGAGGCTTCATCCACAATGACTGCAATTTTTGCCATTTTGATTTTGGATGCACACATGGTATCTTTCTTTACATCCATCAGGAGTTGAGAATATAAGCCACAGCCTCACAGAGGGCTAAGAGGCTGATTCAGACACATATCTTTACAAAGCAATTAAGCAAAGAGCCACAGGGGATGCCCATTCATTTCCATTTGAAAACTGTTTCTTCAGGCTTCACAAACGTGTGGCCTGAGTCAAAGACCTTCCTGACATTCAGGGCAAAAGAACAATAGGTAAACAAAAGGCCCAAAGCAGGGTTTCTCCACTGAGACTTTCCTGGTCACACTGTATGTAAACAGAAATCTAAGTAAGATTTGAAGCCCAGAAAAGTATGAGGCCCTTGATTGGGAGACTTAGCTCTGAATTATGTCCTGCACAGATGTCTCAGATAAATTAATATACATTGGCATTGGACCTTGTACCTTGGGTGATTGAATGTCGAAGAGAACACCAATTCAAAAAAGGATAGTCAGTAGGATTTGGGAGATAGTAGGTATATTCAGAAAGAAGAGTGAGTATAGGATTTGGACCAAAAGTTATTTAGAAATTGGGTTTCAGGTAGAGAGTGAATGTAAATGTCAGCACATATGAACAGTCAGTCAAAATCATGAACCTGGGAAATTATGTAGGAAAGCATATATCAGTAGAGACTTTTGGATATCAGGGTTGAGTTTGAATATATAATCTTAGGAAGAAACACATATGTAGTCACCAATTGGATTGACATTTGAGAGCATTAGGCAACCTGGACATGGATGTTTTAGAAATACATGCTCACTATAAATTTAGGCTTTGGTACAATCAGAAATGTGACCTTTGCATTTTGTGTCCAGAATACTACTGTGATAAAATGTATATGTAGATCAGGTGACATGAATAATTTTTCCACCATTTCTGGGAGCAATATTTTTAAGGTGTATAAATGAGTATGGGGGTACAAATAGGTGTACCCTGTGTCTATGAATATATAGAGATAATGCAAGAATAGACCATACTATGAATAAATAATATAACTGGTTCCACTTTAAATAAAAGATTGAATTGATATCGGAAAATATACAGGAATTCTTATATTGATATACAATCATTCATTCCAACCAGTTATACTTCTAATGGTAATATTAGGGTTATGTTTTATCATGAAGAGTGTGTGAGTTTTGCTTCAAAAGTGATTATGGAAAACGAAAATAATGTGTTTAGAAAGAAGTCTTATGAAAAGACCAGTCAAGAAACAAGGAGGAATACATGTTTTCTGAAGCAAGAAGTTATTGAAATTGAAACAAATGCCTTTAAATTTGCTAACTTGTGGATGAAATATATATCTTATGATGGGCATCAACTGAAGAAATAGTAATGTACCAGTGTTGACTAAAAATAAACATCACAATACACATCATGTCTCATAGGAATGTACTTGCATTGATGTTAAACTGTGTCAGTTACTGTAGAAATATTAGGATTCGTATGCACCATTCACTGAAGTTGGTTTTCAGTTCTAAGAAACAAATATGTATTTCAGGTAGATGAATTTTTCTGAGAATAAACTTTTGAAAATTTGTTTATAAATCCACATACAGTGAATATGAATGAACTTAGGGAGTGTACAATAAGACACATATATTTCATATTCTGAAAATAAAAAGTAGCAATATATATGCCAATCAAAATTCATCATGAAATATATATCATCCAATGATCCAAAAATATTCATTTTACTGATCATAGATTTATTTATCATGTTGTTTATCTACGAAGCTCACCCATAGGTTGAATTTTCAGTTCTAACTGGGTTTAGGAGGAGTGATCTGTTATCCCAATTTGTATCTGCCCAGTCAGCCACCTCACAAGAATGTACATGTGATAACAGGTATGATTCTATATGTGCATATGAAAATACATGTGCTGAATTGGCTACAGAGAAAGGGAGAGAGGAATTCACCTATTTGTTAACTTTAAAATCACATGGAGAACTATTTCAACAAAAAATTGAGTAGATTTAATACTACTACCCTATATAATGTAAACGGCAAGTCCAAGTATACACCATGCCTCCTCTGAACTGCTTTTATTTCTATTCTGTTTGGGTTATTTTTCTCCATCATATTTGAATTAGTAGTCAGAGTCTAGTAGGTTATGGGTTAATGTCAGGGTTCAGTATTATGAATGGAAAATAGGAAAATAAATTCAATGTATATGTAAATATGTACTACATAAAAATCTTCCCACTCTCATCCAGAACAATGACTTGACTTTACCTTCGCCCCAAGTAAAACACAATTAGAGTGGAAGAGTTAGAAAATCTGTGAATACATATCTGGAATGGAATATGCTTAAGAGTTTACAACCATGAAGGTGGTAGAGGAGTTTCCAAAAGTAAGGGACAGGGTAAATACTCCACAAACATGGAGCTCTGCTGGACTAAAGACTTCTTGAGAAACTGCCTCTGAATTTGGGCACTTGAAATATTTGTTGTTTTCAGGAGCTTTAGCTTCCTTTGTAGAGAGACCATCAAAGCTGGGCATGTATCTAAGTGACCTGGAGGACATGGTTTCCTATTTTCTAATGAACATATGGGAGCAGTGCTGAATTCTCTCTTTGTAGGTAAACTGTGGCCACTGGGGGCTAAGTCTGTCTCCGTGTGGACTGTGAAGTCTTTTGGTCATCCTCCACTTGTCGTGGTGTTTCTTGCTGCTGCAATGTGAGTTTGGTATTTGCTTCACAAAATACAAGGAGTTCAACTGAAACACAGTGCTGGAGGGAGTTCGGTCATGTGTGGTTTTTCAGGGTCTACAAGAGAATGCACAGAACAGGCTTCTATCCCACATAGTTTTCCCCATTGACCATAGCAACCCGATTCTGAACAATGCCCTGAAACCTCTCAATATAAAAAGATGCCTTTACATAAAAGGGTCTGCTGGCTGCACCATGTCAGTCACAATCCATTTGTAGGGTAATGGCAGATCCCCATGAACCCACCATGCATGGTTAATCACACACCTCCCCACCACTGCTCTAACCCCACTACTTAGCGTGCTCCAACTTCCTGGCATCGCAGTTCTACACCATCAAGGCACTGTCTAGTACACTCTTGATCAGGAACAGGAGATTAAAAGGTGCTCCAGTGCCACCTTGTCATGGGAAATTTAAAAATTTCGTGGTATTTATCTATCCATTTTTCAAGGATAAAATTGGAAGCACTGTGGTTTTCAATTCATTCAGGAACCATTAAATGTTTAGGAAGCTCATTTCAATGAAAGCTCTGGAAAACTCTCCCAAGCACGGCTTCTCAAAAAGTGGCCAAAAGGTCAAATGAAGCCAGGCCCATTTAGGTCTACAATGTGAGGTCTATGTATGTTTTGACTCTCAACTATGGCTGGCAAGTCTTTCAGAATAAAATCATGGGATATCCTGTCTGAGATTCCCAGTTTTTTGTGGAAAGCCACCCTGGGCATAGATCTCATGTTCCAAGGGCGAATGTCATGTGTGGTCTCCTAAAACCACAACACAATTCATGGCAATATTTCTCTGAGGTCAGTTCCAGATCTCAGTCTCTAAGTGGAATCACAGCAGAGTTCAAGCCCAGGTGGACCCAGTCATCTCTTCCAACCGCCACACAAATGACCACAATTAAAACCAAAACACTCCCACATGGCCCTCATCTTCTTCCATATAGACACTACTCATTACCTCTGGCTGGAGTTTTCCATGAGGGACGAAGCCCAAGACATTGCCCGTCTTTTCCCTAAAATCAGGGTGGCCTGAACACCCCTCCTGTGAACCAGGAGGGATCAAATATGCCTTCCATTAATACTGCTCTGCTTCTCCAATTTGAGGCCTACTGACTGTCGGGTACAGATTCTTTATGTGATTTGGAGACATGACAAAACACAAGCATGTATTGGCTAGCCTCTGCAGTGCTTTGAAGAACTCATTTGTTTCAAAGGATCACTATTCTCACTTGATGGAGGTCAGGAACCTAACAGAGGAAGGCGAGAGTCTTCATCAACAATGACTGATCTTTTTCCATTTTGGTTTTGGATGCACACATGGGATCTTTCTTTTGATCCAACAGGTGCTGAGATCTAAGCCACAGCCTCACACAGGGCCAAGAGGATGATTCAGACATATCCGATTCCAAAGCAATTCACAAAGAGCCACAGGTGATGACCATTCATTTCCATTTGAAAACTGTTTTCTTCAGGCTTCACAAAGGAGTGGCCTGAGGCCAAGACCTTCCTCACATTCAGTGGAAGAGAAGAATTGGTTAGCAAAAGGCCCAAAGCAGGGTTACTCCACTGAGGCTTTCCACGTCACTCTGGTATCTGAGTTTTCTGAGATGCTCGCCATTCCTTTAGCTATTCAGTACATGGCTATGTCACAGAGCTTGGAGGTGGTACATTTTTTGGACACAAAACCATGAGCCAATTCCGGAGAGTGGACAGAATCAGGAAGAAAACAGGACCTTAGGAAAATAGTAGGTGTTGCCCATCCATAAGGGAAGCGACAGTCCATTCATCAATCGGGCAGGATGAATGCTGGGAAGCTTTCTACTAAAGAGGACACATCCATGGATGCATTCTATTTTCTAATATCTACAACCATGAACACAGTGGGATACACAGACATAGAAACACTCACCTTGTCAAAAGACTTACTAGAAACAGTCCACTCCAAACCAAATAAACCTCCTTTCCTACCTATTCTTAGAACATGAGACAAAACCACAAACTCACACCCACACCCACAAAGGCACCTCCTTTCCCCAAGTAGGTCTGTGACTATCCAGAGTGTCCTCTGACTGGTGGGCCATACTACGTTTCCCTGAAATGGCCTGTCCTGTCTCAAATCTGATCTCATTGGACAACTCTGTGAAGTTGTCAGGAGCCAGCGGTAAGCCACTACCTGCTTTCTCAGGAAAGGCCCCTCTGCAGAGCTCTCCTGAGATTTGGCCATCCTCATATCAGTAGGTACCAAGAAAGATTGACTCTGTTCTTGGTAAATCCAAACATGTGAGCCCACTGGGAATGGTACTGGGACTGGCTCTGGGTTCATGGCTTCCTGGATCCCAATTTCAGAGAGTTCTATCACCAAGGAAGTGAAGAAGGTCACTTCCTTTATGAACTGAATGAGGTCACTGCTTTGGCAACCAATTTGTCCTAACATTTGCTTCCAAGGTTCTCCTGAGAACGAGGCTGCCCCTACTTCCTGTGACTCTTTCACAACTGTGAATTGTATATCAACCATAGGCACCCGGGAACAGCTCTCCACACAGGCCTGGTTTGGTCCATCTTATCAACATTAAGAAGAGTGAGGCTGATTCTGACACATCCCTTCATCCTGACCAGGTTGTTTGCCATGAAAGATGAGTTCTGCTCTCTCAGGTCCTTCATAGCTGCCTACATCTTCTCCAGGGATCATTTCTGCATGGAACTTTGAGGTTCTCAGTAGCTGGAAGATCCCCTACATTTATATATTGGAAGACCAATTCTGTCCCTCCTCTTCTGTAAAGTTAGATTGAGGGACCATTGTATGGTTAAGGTTGATAACAGGTTCCATTTGGTTTAGAAATCATTCTGCGGGATGAATAATGGTATTGTGATTTTGCAATATTTACAAGAATATATAGGTGAAATATAAGTATGAACACAGAAATCTAGGTAATTTTTAAAGCCCAGAAGGGCATTGTGCCCATGATTTGGATTCTTAGCTTTAAATTATGTTCTGCACAGGTGTCTCAGATAAATCGATATACAATGTCATAGGACCTTGTCCCTTGGATGATTGAATGTCAAAGACAACATCCAGTCAAAAAGGGATAGTTGGTGGATTAAGATGATAGTCCGTAGGTTTATAATGAAGAGTGTGTATAGGATTTGGACCAAAAGATCTTTAGCAATACGGGTTTGGGTAGAGAGTGAAAGTAAATGTCAGCACATTTGAAGAGTCGGTCACAATGATTAACTGGGGAAAAAATATAGAAAAAAAGATATCAATGAAGACATTCAGAAATCAGGCAATGTATAAAGTGAGTGATAGGATTAGACATTTTCAACAGGGTTGAGGTTGAATATGTAATTTCAGGAATAAACAAATATATATTCACCAATAGGATTGACATTTGAGAGCATTAGGCAACCTGGACATGGATGTTTTTAGTAATCCATGCTCACTTTCCATTTAGGATTTGGGACAATCATAAGTGTGACCTTGCTTTTTGTTTCCACAATATTACTGTGATAAAATTTATATATAGATCAGGTGACATGAGTATTTCTTCCACCATTTTGAGGAGCAATATTTTGAACACGAATAAATTAGTATTGGGGGTACAAATAGGTGTAGTCTGTGTTATATGAATATAGAGAAAATGCATGAATAGACCATACTCTGAATAAATAATATAACTGGTTCCAAATTTAAATAATGGATTGAATTGATATCTGAAAATATATAGGAAATGTTATATTGATATTCATACATTCATTCCAAGCTGTTATACATCTAATGGTAATATTAGTGTTATGGTTTATCATGAAGTGTGTGTGACTTTTGCCTCAATAGTGGTTATGGAAATCCAAAATTATGTGTTTAGAAAGAAGTCTCATGAAAAGACTAGTCAAGAAACATGGAGGAATACATGTGTTCTGAAGCAGGATGTGATGGAAAGTGAAAAAAATTCATATAAATTTGCTAACTTGTGGATTAAATATATACCCTATGATGTGCATAAACTGAAGAAATAGTAATTTACCATTGTTGAAAAAAATGAACGTCAAAATACATATCATGTCCCATAGGAATCTACTTGCATTGATGTTAAACATGGTCAGTAACTGTAGAAATATTAGGATTTGTATGCACAATTCACTGTAATTAGTTTTCAGTACTAGGAAACAAATATGTATTTCAGGTGGATCAATATTTCTGAAAATAATCTTGTGAAAAGTTGATAATAAATCCACATACATGAACATGAATGAATTGAGGGAGTGTATAATAAGACACATATATTTTATATTTTGAAAAATCTGGACAGTAAATATATATATTTATACCTACACACACACACACACACACACACACACACAGAGACATTTAAAAGTAGCAATATATGCCAATCGAAATACATCATGAAATATATATCATCCTCAAATCCAAAAATCTTCATTTTACTGAACATAGATTTATGTATAATGTTGTTGAACTAGGAAGCTCACCCATAGTTTGAATTTTAATTTCCATCAGCGTTTAGGAGGAGTGATCTCTTCTCACAATTTGTATCTGCCATGTCAGCAACCTCATTAGTATTTACTTGTGATACCAGGTAGGATTGTATATGTGCATATAAAAATACATGGGCTGAATAGGGTACAGAGAAATGGAGACAGGAATTCACATATTTGTTAACTTTAAATACACATGAATAGAAGGAGGGACAGAGCCACCAACCGCACCTGCAAGGTAGGCGGACCATCCACCCACCGGTAGAACAGGCCTAGCGGCCAGCCAATCGTAAAAGACACATCGCACTGGTTGGGGAAAGGGCAGAGCCACCGCCCGGCTGCAAGGTACGCGGACCTGCGACCCACAGGCAGAACAGGCCCAGAAAACCGTGGTGGGGCAGAGGCGCCCCTTGCGACGTCAAGGTTGGTGAACAGCAACCCACCGGCAGAACAGGCCCAGCGGCCTTCAGAGGGGCAGAGACGCCCCCCACGCCTGCGAAGTAGGTGGACCTGCGAACATGGACAGACCAGGCCCAGGGGCCCGACAGGGTGGTAGACACATCACCAGGTTGGGGGAGGGTCCGAGCTGCCGCCTGTGCCTGCAAGGCAGGTGGACTTCTGACCCACCGGCACAAGAGGCCCTGTGACTTGCAAGCATTTTAGACACATCACCCCGGTTTGGGAAGGAGTAGAGCCGCCACCCGCGGCTGCAAGGTAGACCGACCTTCAACCCACAGACAGAAGAGGCCCAGCGTCATGCGGAGGGGCAGAGCCGACAACCGCACCTGCAGGGTAGGTGGACCTGTGACCCACTGGCAGAACAGGCCCAGCGCCAGCAGAGGGGTAGAGCTGCTGCCCGCTCCTCCAAGGTAGGAAGACCTGCTACCGACCGGCAGAACAGGCCAAGCAGCCTGCTGGTGAGGTAGGCACATTGCCCGATTTGGAGGAGGGGCAGAGCCACGGCCTGCGCCTGTGAGGGAGACTTTGCAACTATAAAAGAGCAGTATATATATTTAGGGGTAAAATTCAATTACACAACAATTTGAACAAACAGAAAGATACTCGAACAGTATGAAAAGACAAGGAAAGAAAGGACAACAAGCAATGAAGGTCAACTCAACATTAGAAGAGGTAATACCTGCAGCAGATGGAATGTCAGATAAAGAATTCAAAACATACATGCTTCAGATGATCTGGAGTCTCAAGGAAGTCATTAGACAGCAAAATCAGACAATGAAAGATCACTTTGACAATGAATTACATAAACAAATCCAAGAAGCAAAAGATCAACTATACAGGGAGATAGAGGTTATAAAAAACAAATAAACAGAAATCATAGAAATGCAGGAAGCAATAAACCAACTTAAAAACTCAATTGAGAATACTACCAGCAGAGGAGATCACTTAGAAGATGGAACATCAGACAATGTATTTCAACTTGAAAAGAACCGAGACAGCTAGCAAGACTGTTAAGAAACCATGAGCAGAACATCCAAGAAATATGGGATAACATAAAGACACCAAACTTAAGAATCATTGGGATACAGGAAGGTATAGAGGTCCAAACCAAAGGAATGAGAAATCAATTCAATGAAATAATATGGGAAAACTTCCCAGACTTGAAGAATGAGACAGAATCCCAAATCCTAGAAGCCTACAGGATGCCGAATGTGCAAAATCATAAGAGATCCACATTTAGACATATTATAATGAAGATGCCAAACATACAGAATAAGGAGAGGATTTTAAAAGCTACAAGAGAAAGGAAGCAGATTACATTTAGCGGTAAACCAATCATTATAACAGCTGATCTTTCAACACAGACTCTGAAAGCTAGAAGATCCTGGAATAACATTTTTCCAAAGCTGAAAGAAAATGGGTTTCTACCAATGATTGTGCATCCAGCGAAATTAAGCTTCAGGATGGAAGATGAGATTAAAACCTTCCATGATAAACAAAATGTAAAAGAATTTGCAGCTAGAAAACCATCTCCTCAAAACATCCTCGGCAAAAGATGATCGGAAGAGGAAATGGAAAATAACAATGAAAACCAACAGTGGGAGGTAGTACAGTAAAGGGGGGAAAATAATCAAAGAAAAACAAACCATGCTTAGTAACATAAATAAACAAATATGGCTGGAAGAACAACCCATATCTCAATAATAACCGTAAAAGTTAATGGCTTAAACTCACAAATTAAGAGACACAGGATAGTAGAATGAATCACAAAACAAGACCCAACAATATGCTGCCTACAGGAGACGCAATTGATTGGAAAAGACGTACATAGACTGAAGGTGAACAGTTGAGAAAAATCATATCACTCATATGGACTTCAGAAACAAGCAGGAGTGTCCATACTCATATAAAATAAAATAGATTTCAAGCCAAAGTTTATCAAAAGGGATAAAGAGGGACACTACATACTGCTCAAGGGAACCATACACCAACAAGACATAACAATCATAAATGTATATGCCCCAAACAATGGTGCAGCTATGTTCACTAAACAAACTCTTCTCAAGTTCAAGAGTCTAATAGACCACCATACAATAATCATGGGAGACTTCAACACACCTCTCTCACTACTGGACAGATCTTCCAAACAAAAGTTGAATAAGGAAACAATAGAAATCAATAACACAATTAATAAATTGGACTTAATTGACATATATAGAATATACCACCAAACAACAAGCAGTTACACTTTTTTCTCAGTAACACATAGATACTTCTCAAAAATACATCATATATTATGTCACAGGGCAACTCTTAGAAAATATAAAGGAGTACAGATAATACCAGGCATCTTATCTGATCATAAAGGAATGAAACTGAAAATCAATGGTAAAAGAAGGAAGGAAAAATCATCCATCACTTGGAGAATGAACAATAGACTACTGAATGATCAATGGGTTATCGAAGACATCTAGGAGGAAAATAAAAAATATCTTAGAGATAAATGAAAAGACAGACTGAACATATCAGAATCTAGGGGACACATTGAAAGCAGTTCTAAGAGGAAAATTCATTGCCTGGAGTACTTTCCTAAAAAAGGAAAAAGACAACAAATAAAAGATCTCATGGTTCATCTCAAAATTCTAGAAAAACATGAGAAAACAACAGCAAAAGAAGTAGAAGGCAAGAAATTGTTAAAATCAGAGCTGAAATTAATAAAATTGAATCAAAAGAAACAATTGAAAAATTGACAAAACTAAAAGTTGATTCTTTGAAAAAATAAATAAAATCGACAGACCCTTAGCCATGTTAAGGAAGAGAAGAAGAGAGAGAACTCAAATTACTAGCATACGGGATGAAAATGGCAATATCATAACAGACACTTCAGAATACAGAAGATAATCAGAAATTATTTTGAATCCTTATACTCCAATAAATTAGAAGATAGTGAAGGCATCAATAAATTTCTTAAGTCATATGATCTGCCCAGATTGAGTCAGGGGGATATAGATAACCTAAACAGACCAATATCAATTGAGGAAACAGAAGAAATCATCCAAAGACTACCAACTAAGAAAAGCCTAGGATTGGATATATATACAGCAGAGTTTTACAAAACCTTTAAAGCGGAACTAATACCAATAGTTTTCAAGATATTTCAGGAAATAGAAAAAGAGGGACAACTTCCAATTTTATTCTAGGAGGCCAATATTACCCTGATTCCTAAACCAGACAAAGACACTTCAAAGAAACAAAACTACAGACCAATATCTCTAATGAACCTAGATGCAAAAATTCTCAATAAAATTCTGGCAAATCAGACACAAAAACATATTAAAAAAATGTGCAACATGATCAAGTAGGATTCATCCCTGGGATGCAAAGCTGGTTCAATATATGGAAATCAATAATTGTTATTCACCACTTCAATAGACTTAAAAATAAGAACCATATAATCATCCCGATATATGCAGAAAAAAACATTCGACAAAGTACAGCAACCCATTCTGTTCAAAACTCTAGAAAATCTAGGGATAATAGGAACATACCTCAATATTGTAAAAGCAATCTATGCTAAGCCTCAGGCCAGCATCATTCTAAATTGATAAAAACTGAAGGCATTCTCTCTAAAATCTGGAACAAGATAGGGATGCCCTCTCTCAACACTTCTGTTCAACATAGTTTTCGAAACACTGGCAAGAGCAATTAGAAAAATGAAAGAAATTAAAGGCGTAAAAAAAAGGAAAAGAAGAACTTAGATTATCACTATTTGTAGCTGACATGATTATGTACCTAGCAGACCCAAAAGGGTCTACAAAAACTTATTAGAGCTAATAAATGAATTCAGCAAAGTGGCAGGATATAAAATCAACAAGCATAAATCAAAGTAATTCCTGTATATCAGTGACAAATCCTCTGAAATGGAAATGAGGAAACCACTCCACTCAGAACATCCTCAAAAAAATAAAATACTTGGGAATCAACCTAACAAAAGAGGTGAAAGACTTACACAATGAAAACTACAGAACCCTAAAGAGAGAAATAGAAGAAGATCTTAGAAGATGAAAAAATATACCCTGTTCATGGATACGCAGAACTAACATCATCAAAATGGCGATATTCCCAAAAGTTCTCTGTAGGTTTAATGTAATGCCAATCAAAATCACATCGGCATTTCTTGTAGAAATAGATAAAACAATAATGAAATTCATATGGAAAAATAAAAGACTTAGAATAGCAAAAACAATGCTAAGCAGGAAGTTTGAATCAGGCGGTAGAGCGATACCAGACCTCAAACTATACTACAGAGCAATACTAACAAAAAGAGCATAGTACTGGTACCAAAATAGGTGGTTGGACTAATGGTACATAATAGGGGACACAGAAACAAATCCACAAAACCACAACTATCTTATATTTGATAAAGGGGCTAAAAGCATGCAATGGAGGAAGGATAGCATCTTCAAAAACTAGTGCTGGGAAAACTGGAGTTCCATATGTAACAAAATGAAACTGAATCCCTTTCTCTCGCCATACACAAAAGTTAAGTCAAAATTAATCAAACAGCTTGATATCAAATCAGAGACACGGCTTCTGATAGAAGAAAACCTTGGCTACGATGTACATACTGTGGGGTCGGGCTCCAAATTCCTCAATAGGACACCCATAGCACAAGAGTTAATAACTAGAATGAACAAATCGGACTTACTCAAACTAAATAGATTTTTCTCAGTAACAAAAACAATAAGAGAGGTAATTAGAGAGCCTACATCCTGGGAACAAATCTTACTCCTCACACTTCAGAGAGAGCCCTAATTTCCAAAGTATACAAGGAACTCAAAAAATTAAACAATAAGAAAACGAATAATGCAATCAACAAATGGGCCAAGGACCTGAACAGACACTTCTCAGAGGAGAACATACAATCAATCAACAAGTCCATGAAAAAATGTTCACCATCTCTAGCAGTCAGAGAAATGCAAAACAAATCCACCCTAAGATACCATCTCGCTCCAGTATGAGTGGCAGCCAATATGAAGTCAAAGAACAACAAGTGGTGGCGAGGATGTGGGGAAAAGGGTACACCTGTACATTGCTGGTGGGACTGCAAATTGGTGCAGCCAATTTGGAAAGAAGTATGGAGATTTCTTGGAAAGCTGGGAATGGAAACATCATTTGACCCAGCTATTTTTCTTCTCAGTCTCTTCGCTAAAGACCTAAAAAGAGCATCGTACAGGGACACTGATAAATCGATGTTCCTAGCAGCACAATTCACAATAGGAAGACTGTGGAACCAAACTCGGTGCCCTTCAAAAGATGAATGGATAAAAAAAAAATTGTGGCATTTATACACAATGGTGTATTATTCTGCATTAAAAAATGACAAAATCATAAAATTTGCAGAGAAATGGATGGCATTAAACAGATTATGCTAAGTGAAGAGAGCAAAAGCCTAAAAAACAAATGCCAAATGTTTTCTTTGATATAACGAGAGTAACTAAGAACAGAGTTGGGAGGAAGAGCATGAGAAGAAGATTAACATTAAACAGGGGTGACAGGTGGGAATGAAAGGAAAGAGAAGGGAAATTGCATGGAAATGGAAGGAGATCCTCATGGTTATACAAAATTAAATACAAGAGGAAATGAGAAGAAAGGGGAATAAAACAAGGGGAAGAAATAAATTACAGTAGGTGGTGTAGAGAGAGAAGATTGGAGGGAAGGGGATGGGACATAGTAGATAGGAAAGACAGCAGAATACAACAGACACTATAGCAATATGAAAAACAGTGGATGTGTAACCAATGGGATGCTGCAATCTGTATATGGGGAAAAATGGAAGTTCATAACCCACTTGAATCAAAGTGTGAAGTATGATATGTCAAGAACTATGTAATGCTTTGAAGATCCAACAATAAAAATTAAAGGAAAAAAAAACTCATGGAGAACTATTTCAATAAAAATTGACTAGATTTATAACACCTACACTTTATCATGCAAAAGGAAGTCCAACTATACACCATGCCTCCTCTGAACTTCTTGTATTTCTATTCTGTTTGGGTTATTTTTCTCCATCATATTAGGAATAGTAGTCTGAGTCTAGTAGGGTATGCGTTAGTGTCAGAGATTCAGTATTTCGAATGGAAAATAGGAAAATGAATCCAATGTGTATGCAAACATGTGCTACATGAAAATCTTCCCACTCTCATCCACAACAATGCCTTCACGTCACCTTCGCCCCAAATAAGAAACAATTAGAGGAGAAGAGTTAGAAATTCTGTGAATATATATCTGGAATAGAAAATGCTCAGGAGTTCACAAACTTGGATGTAATAGAGGAGTCTTCCAACGAAAGGGACAGGGTAAACACTCCAGAAATATGGAGGTCTGCTGGCCTAAAAAAATTCTTGAGAAACTACCACTGAGGATGGGCACTTGAAATATATGTTGTTGTAAGGAGTTTTAGCTTCCTTTGTATAGAGACCATCAAAGCTGGGTCTGCATCTATGTTTCCTGGAGGACTTTCTTTCTTATTTTCCAATGCACATGAGGCAGCAGTGCTGAATTCTCACGTTGTAGGTAAATTGTGGCCACTGGGGGCTAAGTGTCTCCCCGTGTGGACAGTGAAGCTTTTTGGTCATCCTCAACTTTTCGTGGTTTTTTCCTGCTGCTGCACTGGGAGTTTGGTATTTACTTTATGAAATACAAGGAGTTCAACTGGGACACAGTGCTGGAGGGAGTTCTGTCACGTGTGGTTTTTCAGGGTCTGCAAGAGAATGCAACAATCAGGCTTCATTCCCACATAGCTTGCCCCCTTGTCCATAGCAACCTGATTCTGCACATTGCCCTGAAAACTATCCATATAACAAGATGCCTTTACATTCAAGGGTCTCCTCACTGCACCGTGTCAGTGTCAATCCATTTGGAAATCAATGGCAAATCCACATGGCCCCACCACAGATGATTTATCACACACCTGCACACCACAGCTTTGGCTCCACTACTCAGGAGGGTCCAACTTACTGGCACCTCTGTTCTGCACAATTTTCCTTAAACCCATTTAATCAAGGCACTGTCTGGTACACCACACACTCACACCCACACCCACAATGCCACCTCCTTCCCACAAGTAGGACTGTGACTATCTGGAGTGTCCTCTGACTGGTGGGCCATAATATTTTCCCCCCGAAATGGCCTGTCATGTCTCAGATCTGGTCTCCTTTGCCAACTCTGTAAAACTGTGAGGAGTCAGCGGTTAGCCACTACCTGCAATCTCAGGAAAAGACCCTCTTCAGAGCTCTACTGGCAATTGGCCCTCCTCACATCAGTAGTTACCAAGAAGGTCTGACTCTGTACTTTGTAAATCCAAAAAAGTGGGCCCACTGGGACTGGTACTGTGACTGGCTCTGGGTACCTGGCTTCTTGGATCCCAAGTTCATAGAGTTCCGTCACCAAGGAAGTTAGGTAGGTCACTTCCTTCAGGAACTGAATGAGGTCGCTGCCTTGGCAACCACTTTGTCCTAACAGTTGCTTCCATGGGTCCCATGAGATGGAGGCTGCCCCTACTTCCTGTGAAAATTTGACTACTTAGAATGGAATATCAACAATAGGCACGTGGGAACAGCTGTACACGCAGGGCTGGTTTGGTCCATCTTCTCTATATTAAGAAGAGAGAGGCTGATTCAGACACATCCCTTTTTCCTGTCCAGGTCGTTTGCCATGGAAAATGGCTTTTGCTCTCTCAGGTCCTTCATAGCTGCCTACATCTTCTCCAGGGATCATTTCTGCATGGAACTTTGAGGTTCTCAGTAGTTTGCAGATAACCTACATTCCTTTATTGTAAGGCGAACTCTGTCCCTGCTCTTTTGTAATGTTAGATTGAGGCAACAGTATAGAACTCAATAACACAATTAATAACATAGACTTAATTGACATATACAGAATAAATCACCCAACATCAAGCAGTTACACTTTTTTATCAGCAGCACATGGATCTTTCTCAAAATAGATCATATATTACATCACAGGGCAACTCTTAAACAATATAAAGGAGTAAAGATAATGCCACGCATCTCATCTGATCATAATGGAATGAAACTGAAAATCAATGATAAAAGAAGTAAAGAAAAATCATGCATCACTTGGAGAATAAACAATAGGTTACTGAATTATCAATGGGTTTTAGAAGACATCAAGGAGGAAATTAAAAAATTCTTAGAGATAAATGAAAACACAGACACAACATATCAAAATCTATGGGACACATTGAAAGCAGTTTTAAGACGAAATTTCATTGCTTGGAATTCATTCCTTAAAAAAAGAAAAAAACCAACAAATTAATGATCTCATACTTCATCTCAAAACCCTAGAAAAAGAAGAAGAAAACAACAGAAAAAGAAGTAGAAGGCAAGAAATAATTAAAACCAGAGCTGAAATTAATGAAATCGAAACAAAAGAAACAATTGAAAAAATTGACAAAACTTAACGTTGGTTCTTTCAAAAAATAAATAAAATCGACAGAACCTTAGACATTTTAATGAAGAGAAGAAGAGAGAGAACTCAAATTACTAGCATACGGGATGAAAAAGACAATATCACAACAGACACTTCAGAAATACGGAAGATAATCAGAAAATATTTTGAATCCTTATACTCCAATAAAATAGAAGATAGTGAAGGCATCGATAAATTTCTTAAGTCATCTGATCTGCCCAGATTGAGTCAGGAGGATATAGACAACCTAAACAGACCAATATCAATGGAGGAAATAGAAGAAACCATCCAAAGACTATCAACTAAGTAAAGCCCAGGACCGGATGTGTATACAGCAGAGTTTTAAAAAACATTTAAATAGGAATTAATACCAATACTTTTCAAGCTATTTTAGGAAAAAGAAAAAGAGGGAGAACTTCCAAATTCATTCTACGAGGCCAACATCACCCTGATTCCTAAACCAGAGAAACTCACTATAAAGTAGCAAAACTACAGACCAATATCTCTAATGAACCTAGGTGCAAAAATCCTCAATAAAATTCTGATGAATCGGATACGAAAACATATCAAAAAATTGTGCACCATGAGCATGTAGGATTCATCCATGGGATGCAAGGTTCGTTCAATATACAGAAATCAATAAATGTTATTTCCCACATCAATAGACTTAGAAATAAGAACTAAATGATCATCTCGATAGATGCAGAAAAAGCATTCAACAAAGTACAGCATCCCTTTATGTTCAAAACTCTAGAAAAACTAGGGATAACAGGAACCTACCTCAATACTGTAAAAGCAATCTATGCTAAGCCTCAGGCTAGCATCATTCTGAATGGAGAAAAATTGAAGGCATTCCCTCTAAAATCTTGAACAAGACAGGGATGCCCTCTCTCACCATTTCTGTTCAACATAGTTCTAGAAACACTGGCCAGAGCAATTAGACAGACAAAAGAAATTAAAGGCATAAAAATAGGAAAAGAAAAACTTAAATTATCACTATTTGCAGATGACATGATTCTATACCTAGCAGACCCAAAAGGGTCTACAAAGAAACTATTAGAGATAATAAATGAATTCACCAAAGTGGCTGGATGTAAAATCAACATGCACAAATCAAAGGCATTCCTGTATATCAGCGAAAAATTGTCTGAAATGGAAATGAGGACAACCACTCCATTTACAATATCCTCAGAAAAAATAAAATACTTGGGAATCAACCTAACAAAAGAGGTGAAAAACTTATACAATGAAAACTACAGAACCCTAAAGAGAGAAATAGAAGAAGATTTTAGAAGATGGAAAAATATACCTTGTTCATGGATAGGCAGAACTAACATCATCAAAATGGCGATATTACCAAAAGTTCTCTATAGGTTTAATGCAATGCCAATCAAAATCCCAACGGCATTTCATGTAGAAATAGAGAAAGCAATCATGAAATTCATATCGAAAAATAAAAGACCCAGAATAGCAAAAACAATGCTAAGCAGAAAGTGTGAATCAGGCGGTATAGCGATACCACACATCAAACTATACTACAGAGCAATAGTAACACAAAGAGCATGGTACTGGTACCAAAACAGGCGGGTGGACCAATGGTACAGAATAGAGGACACAGAAACCAATCCAAAAAACTACATACTATCTTATATTTGATAAAGGGGCTAAAAGCATGCAATGGAGGAAGGATAGCATCTTCAACAAATGGTGCTGGGAAAACTGGAAATTCATATGAAAAAAAATGAAACTGAATCCCTTCCTCTCGACATGCACAAAAGTTAACAAAAAATGGATCAAGGAGCTTGATATCAAATCAGAGACACGGTGTGTGATAGAAGAAAATGTTGGCTACGATCTACATACTGTGGGGTCGGGCTCTAAATTCCGCAATAGGACACCCATAGCACAAGAGTTAATAACAAGAATAAAGAAATGGGACTTAATCAAACTTAATTTTTTTTTCTCAGCAAAAGAAAGAATAAGAGAGGTAAATAGGGAGCCTACATCCTGGGAACAAATCATTACTCTTCACCCTTCAGATAGAGCCCTAATATCCAGAGTATACAAAGAACTCAAAAATTAGACAATAAGATAAAAAATAACCCAATCAACAAATGGCCCAAGGACCTGAACAGACACTTCATAGAGGAGGAATACAATCAATCAACAAGTACATGAAAAAATGCTCACCATCTCTAGCAGTCAGAGAAATGCAAATCAAAACCACCATAAGATACCATCTCACTCCAGTAAGATTGGCAGCCATTATGAAGTCAAACATCAACAAGTTTTGGCGAGGATGTGTGTAAATGGGTACACATGTACATTTCTGGTGGGGCTGTAAATTGGTGCAGCCAATTTTGAAAGCGGTATGGAGATTTCATGGAAAGCTTGAAATGAAACCCACCACTTGACCCAGCTACTACTCTTCTCGGTCTATTTCATAAAGACCTAAAAAGAGCATGGTACATGGACACTGCTACATTGATGTTCATAGCAGCACGATTCACAATAGCAAGAGTGTGGAACCAACCTAGATGCCCTTCAATAGACGAATGGTTAAAAAATGTGGCATTAATTCACAATGGAGTTTTACTCAGCATTAAAAAATGACAAAATCATAGAATTTGCAGGGAAATGAATGGCATTAGAGCAGATTATGCTAAGTGAAGGAAGCCAATCCCTAAAAAACAAATGCCAAATGTCTTCTTTGATATAAGGAGAGTAACTAAGAACAGAGTAGGGATAAAGAGCATGAGAAGAAGATTAACATTAAACTGGGATGAGAGGTAGGAGGGAAAGGGAGAGAGAAGGGAAATTACATGGAAATGGAAGAAAACCCTCAGGGTTATACAAAATTACGGACAAGAGGAAGTGAGGGGAAAGGGAAAAATACAAGGGGGAAAATAAATTACAGTATAGGGGGTAGAGAGAGAAGATGGGAGGGGAGGGGAGGGGAGGGGGGATAGTAGAGGATAGGAATGGCAGCAAAATACAACAGACACTAGTATGGCAATATGTAAATCAATGGATGCGTAACTGATGATTTTGCAAACTATATACGGGATAAAAATGGGAGTTCATAACTCACTTGAATCAAAGTGTGAAATATGATATATCAAGAACTATATAATGTTTTGAACAACAAACAACAAAAGTTAAAAAAACACATGGAGAACTATTTCAACAAAAAATTGACTAGATTTATAACTCCAATTCTACATAATGCAAAAGGCAAGTCCAATTATACACCATGCCTCCTCTGAAATGCTTGTATGTCTATTCAGTTTGGGTTATTTTTCTCCATTATATTAGGATTAGGAGTCAGAATATAGAGTCTAGTAGGGTATGGGTTAGTGTGAGTGATTCAGTATTTCGAATGAAAATTAGGAAAATGAATCCAATGTTTATGCAAATATGTGCTAAAAATAATCATCCCACTCTCATCAAGAACAATGCCTTGACATTACCTTCGCCCCAAGTTAGACACAATTAGAGGAGAAGAGTTAGAAAATCTATGAATACTTATCTGGAATGGAATATGCTCAGGAGTTCACAACTTTGGGGGTGGTAGAAGAGTTTCCAAAAGTAAGCGACAGGGTAAACACTTCACAAACATGGTGCTCTGCTGACTGGAAGACTTATGAGAAACTGCCTCTGAGTTTGGGCACTGGAAATATATGTTGTAGTCAGGAGCTTTAGCTTCCTTTGCAGTGAGACCATCAAAGCTGGGTCTGCATCTATGTAACCTGGAGCACATGTTTTCTTATTCTTTAATGAACATGAGGCAGTAGTGCAGAATTCTCTCTTTGTATGTAAACTGTGGCCAATGGGGGCTAAGTGTCTTCCTGTGTGGACTCTGAAGCCATGTGGTCATCCTCCATTTTTCATGGTCTTTCTAGCTGCTGCAATGGGAGTTTGGTGTTTGCTTCACGAAATACAAGTAGTTCAACTGGGACACAGTGCTGGAGGGAGTTCTGTCATGTGTGGTGGGTCAGGGTCTGCCAGGAGAATGCACCAAACAGTCTTATATCCAACATAGACTTCCCCCTTGTCCCTAGCAACTTGATTCTGAACATTGCCCTGAAACCTCTCCATATAACAAGATGCCTTTACATGCAAGGGTCTGCTGGCTGCACCATGTCAGTCAAAAGCCATTTGGAAGCCAATGGCCAATCCACATGACACCAACACAGATGTTTAATCACACACCTGCCCACCACTGTTCTAGGCCCACTACTCAGCAAATTCCAACTTACTGGCATCTCTGTTCTACACCATTTTCATGAAACCCAGTGATTCAAGGCACTGTCTGGTACACTCATGATCAGCAACAGGACATCCAAAGGTTCTCCAGTGCCACCTGGTCATGGGAATTTCAAAAATTTCATGGTATTTATCTAGCCATTTTTCAAGTATCAAGTTGGATGCACTGGTTTTTCAATTCATTCAGGAACCATTAAATGGTGAGGATGAAAGCTCTGGAGAACTCTAAAAGGCAACGCTTCCCAACGAGTGGCCAAAATGTCACATGAAGCCTGACCCATTGATGTCTACTCAATGTGAGTTCAATATGTGTTTTGACTCTTTACTATGGTTGCCAAGTCTTTCAGAATAAAATCGTCTTATATCCTGGTGGAGATTCCCAGTGCACTGTGGAAAGACACCCTGAGACTAGATCTCAGTTTCCAAGGGCGACTCTCATGTGTGGCCTCCTAAAATCCCACCAAAATTAATGGCAATACTTCCCTGAAGTCAGTTCTAGAACTCAGTCTCTAAGGGGAATCACACCAGAGTTCAGGTCCAGGTGTACCCAGTCATCTCTTCCAACCAGCACACAAATGACCACAATTAAAACCAAAACACTGCCACATGGCCCTCATCATCTTCCATATAGACACTCATCGTAACCTCTGGATGGAATTTTCCATGAGGGGCGAAGCCCAAGACAGTTTCCAAAATAAACTCCCTTGCCCCTCATTTGTGTAAAGTCAGGGTGACCTAGACACCCTTCCTGTGAACCAGGAGTGATCAAATAGGCCTGCCGTTAATACTGTTCTGATTCTCCAATTTAATCCTACTGATTGTCAGGTATAAATCCTTTATGTGAGTTGGAGGCAATAGAAAACCCAAGCACACATGGGATCTTTCTTTAGATCTATCACCTTCTGAGAATCAAAGCCCCAACCTCACACAGGGCCAAGAGGCTGATTCAGACACATCTCTTTCCAAAGCAATTAAGCAAAGATCCACAGGTGATGCCCATTCATTTCCATTTGAAAAATGTTTTCTTCAGGCTTCAGAAAGGGGTGGCCTGAGCAAATACCTTCCTGACATTCAGGGCAACATAACCATAGGTAAGCAAATGGGCCAAAGCAAGGTTTTTAAACTGAGACTTTACTGGTTACACTGATATCTGAGTTTTCTGAGATGTTCCCATTCCCTTCAGCTATCCATTACATGGCCATGTAACAGATTTTGGAGGTGGTACATATCTTGGCCACAAAACCATGAGCCTATTCTGGAGAGAGGCCAGAAATCAAGATGTGTAGAGGACCTTAGGAAGATAGTAGGTGTTGCCCATCCATAAGGCAAGCCACAGTCCATTTATAAAGTGGGCAGGATGAATGCTGGGAAGCTTCCAACTAGACAGGAAACCTCCATTGATGCATTCTCTTTTCTAAAGACTACAACCACGAACACAGTGGATACACAGACATAGAAACACTCGCCTTGCCAAACGACTTCCTAGAAACAGTCAACTCCAAACCATACAAACCACCATTTCTACCTATTTTCCGAACATGAGACAAAACCACAAACTCACATCCACATCCACAAAAGCACCTCCTTCCCCCAAGTAGGTCTGTGACTATCTGGAGTGTCCTCTGACTGGTGGGCCATACTATGTTCCCCCAAAATGGCCTGGCCTGTCTCAGATCTGTTCTTCTTGGCCCACTCTACGAAGTTGTCAGCTGGCAGCATTGAGCCAATACCTGCTATCTAGGGAAAGGCCCCTTTTCTGAGCTCTACTGGCATTTGGCCATCCTCATATCATTAGGTACCAAGAAAGACTGACTCTGTCCTTGGTAAATCCAAACAAGTTCGACCACTGGGACTGGGACTGGGACTGGCTCTGGGTGCCTGGCTTCTTGGATCCCAATTTCAGAGAGTTCCATCACCAACGAAGTTAGGTAGGTCACCTCCTTCAGGAACTGAATGAGATCACTGCCTTGGCAACCACTTTGTCCTAACAGTTGCTTTCATGGGTCTCATGAGATGGAGGCTGCCCCTACTTCCTGTGACACTTTGACAAGTTTGAATGGTATATCAACAATGGCCACCCGGGAACACCTCTCCACGCAGGTCTGGTTTGGTCCATCTTCTCTACATTAAGAAAAGAGAGGCTGATTCATACACATCCCTTCGTTATCACAAGGTGTTTGCCATGGAAGATGGCTTTTGCTCTCTCAGGTCCTTCATAGCTGCCTACATCTTCTCCAGGGATCATTTCTGCATAGAAATTTGAGGTTCTCAGCAGGTGTAAGATCCCCTACATTCCTGTATTGTAAGATGAACTCTGTCCCTGCTCTTTTGTAATGTTAGATTGAGGCAACAGTGTATGGTTAGGGATAATAACAGGATCGATTTCGTTTAGGAATCATTCTGTGGGATGAATAATGGTATTGGGAACCTGCAATATTTATAGGAATACAGAGGTGAAATATAAGTATGTAAACAGAAATCTAGGTGAGATTTGAAGCTCAGAAGTGCATTGGGCAATTGATTGCGATACATAGCTTTAAATTACGTTCTGCACACATGTCTCAGATAAGGCGATATACAATGCCATAGGACTTGTACCTTGGATGATTGAATGTAGAGGAGAACATCCACTCAAACAGGGATAATCAATAGGATCAGGAAGATAGTCGGTAGATTTTGGAACAAGGGTGAATTTAGTATTTGTACCAAAAGTTCTTTAGCAATTTCGTTTTGGTTAGAGAGTGAATATCAATGTCAGCACATGTGAAGGGTCAGTCACAATGATGAACTGGGAAAAATATGTAGGAAAGCCGATATCAATAGAGACATTAGGAAAACAGGCAAAGTACAGGGTGAGTGATAGTATTAGACATTTTCAACAGTTTTGAGGTTGAATATATTAGGAAGAAACAAATATGTAGTCACCGATAGGATTGACATTTGAGAGCGTTATGCAAGCTGGACATGGATGTTTTTAGTAATCCATGTTCAGTGTCCATTTAGGCTTTGGTACAATCACACGTGTGAATTTTGCATTTTGCGTCCAGAATATTACTGTGATAACATGCATATTTAGATCAGGTGACATGAGTATTTCTTCCTCTATTACTGGGAGCAATATTTTGAAAACGTATAAATTAGTATTGGGGGTACAAAGAGGTGTACCCTGTGTCTATGAATATAGATAATGCATGAATAGACCATACTTAGAATAAATAATATAACTGGTTCCACTTTAAATCATGGATTGAATTGATATCAGAAAATATATAAGAAATCTTATATTGATATACAATCATTCATTCCAAACAGTTATACATCTAATTGTGAAATGATAGTTATGGTTTATCATGAAGGGTGTGTGAGTTTTGCTTAAACAATTATAAAGAAAATCGGAAATAATATGTTTGGAAAGAAGTCTCACGAATAGACCAGTTAAGAAACCTGGAGTAATGCATGTGTTCTGAAGCAGGAAGTGATTGAAAGTGAAACAAATGCCTATAAATTTGCCAACTTGTGCAAGAAATATATACCCTCTGATGTGCATAAACTGAAGAAATAGTAATGTACCAGTGTTGAATAAAAATGAACATCAAAATACAAATCATGTCCCATAAGAGTCTACTTGCATTGCTGTTAAACTGGGGCAGTTACTGTAGAAATATTAGGATAATGCCGCAGTCTTGCTGGGCACAATCAGGAGCCACTTGTCAAAAGAAACTAACTTTATTTTTAAAACCACACACGCCAAACAAAACAGCCTCTCAGGAAAAACCCTCAGAGCCCCAACTGCCACCACTGGCTTCCCAAAAGCCTCTTCCTCCCACACAAGCCTCTCTCCACCTCCCACAATCCTCCTGCTCTTGAGGCCGATTGGCTAGGTCATGTGGGCAAAGCCAAATAAGTCCCCTAATGAGCAACTCCGTGGTCTGAAAGGGCAGGGAAACAGCCCAATGAGCATCACCGCAGAGGAGCCAATCAGCTAGATGTTGCTGTGAGCCAATCATCAGCCAGCAGCTGGAAGTTTGCTGGCTTCTGGAATTTTGCTGGGGCCCCTTCGGATGTGGCTCTCAACATCTCCCCCTCTCTGTTTAAACAACACACATGTGGCTTAGGGACAGTGCCTGCCTTAGGTTGTCCAATAGTACATATGGTCCTTACCCGTTAAGTTGGTACCATTGCAATTGGATCTTACCCATCACTGACTACCGGTCCAGTTTACAGCAACACCTATGGAGAGGTCTTTGTACCACCGAGGGGTGGTGAGGTTCTTTGCCTCACCTCTAATGGCCCCCAAACATTAGCTGGACGATAATGACACACAGAAGAGAGGAAGATACACCAAGCCAATTGACGGCTCCTTTTGGAAAAATTGTACCACCGATGACATCATCAGCAAATATACCCGAACACTACCACAAGTCGCTGCACAAACAGGTAGTTTACAATGCATACAGGAGAGTTCTCAATGTGTCTAGGCAAGTTCTGCAAGCATTTCAGTGATGGCTATTGCAGAAGCTGTAGATTGGTTTTATCTTTGATTTCACCAGCACTGGGATGAAGATAGGAATTCTGGCAATAATGGCTAAAGAAAAATTATGTAACATTCCAGAAGGCACTGAAAGAAAACAATTTTCTTAACTATTTACATTGTCTTGAAGATAATTATTAAATATAATGAAAAGGAAAGGTGAAAGAAAGGAAACAGATCTGTTAACCTCCTTTTTTTCAAATTTTAAAACAAACCTCAACAGCTCTTTACCCAATTTAAATTAAACCATTTAAATAATGTGAATAAAAAAAGATTTGAATCCATTTTTTTTTATGAGCGCTCATCATATATCATATATGGACATACGAACATTCAAACATATAACACAAAACACAAGTGTGCACACATAATATAATACATACAACACATAACCTAATAGTAAAGGCCTTATAACTTTTTACACGTGAAATCTCCATTGCAATGTTCAAAAACTCTTTTGTCAAAAAATAGAACTGATCAGCAAAACATTAAACTAGGTCTGTATGAGCTCAAAAAACAAAATAGAATGTGGGAAAGGGCAATAATAAAATAGATAATGAAAAAAGCATCCTGGTTCTATCTCAGATGTAAGGATAGTCAAACTGGAATTTTGGATATCAGCTGATAAGGCCTTGAGTCAAATCATCTTCTTTTTGGATGTGCCCTGATATGTCTTATAAAGAATAGATCTTTTCTGTCCCAGATTAGACTTTTTATATTGGAAAGTAAAGAGAAAACAGTAGAGAAAGGAGAAATCTTACCAGCAACTTCAAGAGATACTATAGCATTAACTATATACTGACTATCGGAAAATAAATTAAATACAGAATATTTAAATATCTCAAAAGCTTGTAATACTGCATTAAGCTCTACCTTTTGAGCTGATTGTTTTGGGTACTAAAAATTTATAAGTTTTATCAGGTATAACTATTGCTGCTGTACCATTATTTGATACATCAGTGAATATATTTGAAGCATTCATGATAAGTGTTTTTCTTCTCAATTTTGGAAAAATTACAGGATGCGATGACCAAAAAGACAATAAAGGGTTAGATGGTAAGTGGTTATCAAATGAAACATTAGATTGGACCATGATTATTGCCCAAGTATTTAACTCATTAGCTAACTCATCAATTTGATTCAGAGTATATGGAGTAAAAATTTTATTGGAAGAAATTCCAAACACTCCCTTTGCTGCTTTAATTCCTTTGAGTATTAATTATCCTAAAGCCTCAGGATACCTAGTAAGAATAGTGTAAGGAGAATAAGATAAATGTATCCATAATAATGGACCTTCTTGCCAAAATACTCCTGTAGGAATATTTTTTGTTGGTAGTACAATAAATAATAAAGGCAAACTTATATCAATTCTATCCAAATGCATATTTTCCATATATGTTTCATTGATTTTTAATGCCTTTCTTGCTTCAGGTGTTAACATGTGGGGTGAATTTTTATCTGATAGACCTTTTAGGATATCAAATAAAGGTCCCAACTCTCCTGTTGGTATACCTAGATAAGGCCTTATCCAATTTATGTCTCCTAATAACTTTTGAAAGTCGTTATGTGATTTGAGTTGATCTACTCGTATTTGAATTTTTGGTGGACTGACCATGGTTGAGGATAACAGAACTCCTAAATAATTAATTGGAAAATTTAATTGTACTTTATCTATTGCTATCTCTACATTATAATTTTTAATAAGTTTGTAAGTGTGGCATAACTTTCTAGCAATGTGTTTTTAGCTTTGTGTGCTAATAATACATCATCCATATAGTGAAATATTTGTGTTCAGAATTTTGATTTCTAAGTGGCTGGATTACTTTGTTAACATAAATATGACACATATTTGGGCTGTTAGCCTTCCCTTGAGGGAGTACTTTCCATTCATATCTCTGATCAGGACTTTCATGATTCAGTGCAGGGATAGTAAAAGCAAAACCTGGACTATCCTTAGGATGAATTATAATTGAAAAAAAAACAATATTTAATATCTATAACTAAAACATGCCAGGTTATTGGCAAAGCAGACAATTGAGGAATCCCTGATTGAGCAGGTCCCATAATAACCATCTCATTATTAATGGCTCTAAAATCTTGCAATAGTCTCCATTTACCAGATTTCTTTTTGATGACATAAATGGGAGTATTTTGGGGATATACAGTCGGTTGTATATGTCCTTCTGCTAATTGTTGTTTTACCAGGTCATGGACTGCTTGTATCTTTTCTTCAGTCAGGGGCCACTGAGAAACCCATACTGTCTTTCTGATTTTCAGGTAAGTTTTATTGTCTCAGTGGCCCTTTCTGAAAATCCAACCCATGTCTCTCTGTTCCTTGATCTATTTGTATTGGTGCTGCTATGACTTATTCTTGTTTTTCTAATCTTTTTTCTTTCCTAAAACCTTGTCTAGTCATAATAGTGGCTGCATTTTGGTTGATGTTATTTGTTAATGTCAAACCTAATTGATCTAGGACATCTCGTCCCCATAAATTTATGGGAAGATGATCCAATACGTATGGCTGTATAGTTCCTTCACATCCTTTAGGATCCTTCCTATCTAATACCATTTTACTTCTATGGGGATTAGTCGCCACTTATAGGCCTCGAAGCGTTTGAGTGGCTTGTTGTAATGGCCAATGTTTTTGCCATTCTTGACGAGAGATGATGCTAATGTCTGCACCTGTATCCAGTAGCCCATTCAATTCATGCCCTTGAATATTTAGTTTTAGCATGGGGCGAGAATCTAAATTTAAAGAAAGCATAGCCAAATCTACACCTGTGGAGCCTAATCCCTTGGAACATCTTTCTACAGTACGACTGGAAAATTTATCATATAGGCTGGGTATTATTAGTAACTGTGCTATTCTATCTCCTTGTGAAATTACTGATATGTCCTTTGGAGAACTGGCTATAATTTTTATTTCACCTTCATAATCTGGATCAATCACCCCAGGACTTATCATAAGTTCTTTTAGAGTAGAAGAGCTGCATCCCAATAATAAGCCCATGGTTCCTTTGGGAAGAGGTCCTTTTACCCCTGTGGGAATAATTTGAACTCCCATCTCTGGAGTTAGTACTGATCTGGCAGAGGCGCAGATGTCCAACACTGTGCTCCCTCTGGTTTGTCTGATGAGGGATCTGATGGACAATGTGTCCTGGGCACTACCCTGATGGGGTTGCTGGGTTCCTCCAGTGCTCTGTATATTTGTGGTTTGGGGCCCCGGAGCATTGGAACCCCCTGTCCATTTATTTGGCAATTGAGCCCAATGCCTTTCTCCATGATATCGTGGATAAACTCCTGGTCCTTGTTCATTTTTTGATAATTGAGTACCCTCTATGGTGGTTTGAGAACAGCACTCATTAGCCCAATGTCTCCCTCTATGGCATTGTGGCCAAATACCTGGTATTCTACTCCTTTGATACCTAATATTGTTAAACCCTCCTTCTATGGGCCAATTCCTTTTAAAATGTCCTGTTTCTTCACATTGGTAGCATGTTCTTGGTCTGGCATCTAAAGCCTGTTTTACTGTAGCTGCCACAATTTGCCCTTGTTCATTAATGTATCTGGCAACTAAAGCCTGTTTTACTGCAGCTGCCATGACTTGCTCTTGTTCATTAATGTCTCTACATAATTAAATCAATGTGTTTAAATCTTCATTTTTCCATGGTCTAATGATATCTCTGCAAAAACAATTCGCTTGCTCATAAGCCAGTTGTTTTAGTAATGGCATTGCTTGTTCTGTATTCCCAAAAACTCTGGTAGCTCTTTGAATAAGCCTATCTACAAATTCAGCATAAGGTTCATTAGCTCCTTGTATTACCTTAGATAATTGACCTTGTAAACCTCCATGTTCTTGTAAAGTCTTCCATGCCTTAATTGCATCTACACCAATTTGTGCACATACACCATGATCATATGCAATTTGCTGCTGCTGATCTTCATAAGGTCCCTTTCCTAACAACATATCTAGATTTCTCTGAGGATAACCAGCTCCTGCATTTCGCCTAGCTGTCTCCTTTCAACATTCCTCATTGGCAACCTTCCATAACATGCATTGTCCTCCATTTAGCACAACATTACACATATTAGCCCAATCCACTGGCTTCATGTTCAAGTTGTTAATGGATTCGACCATGATTACATTGAAGGGTGCTTGAGGACGATAGGTTGTTACAGCCTCTTTTAGCTGCTTCACTGTTTTGAAATTTAAAGCATGGTAAACACGCTGCCCTCCTCCCTCAAATACAGGGCATGTTAATATTTGAGATCTTGTCTCAGGATCCTAACTATCCACTGCGGGAGTTGGGGGCCTCCCAGCATAAGAAAGTGGCCTTGTTAGTTGGACACTTATGTCAGCTGGTGATAGAAAGGTGTTAGTAGCAGTCTCCTGTTGTAAATTTCCCCTGATGTTTTTTACTGTTTTACACTTTCTTTCTCTGTCTAACTAGCTTTAGAGGCCTTCTCTTTTACTTGAATTTTTTCCTCTGTCTGACTAGTTCGAGAGACGTTCTCTTTTACTTGAATAGTTTCCTCTATCTGACTAGCTCGAGAGACCTTCTCTTTTACTTGAATTTTTTCTTCTGTCTGACTAACTTGAGACACCTTCTGTTTTACTTGAATCAATATGTCTTCTTCTTCCTCTACCATTGACTGAACTGAAGGCTTTGAACTAAGCAAACAAGATATGAATGTCCACAATGGCAATGTGCCAACTGGCAGAATCCCTGGGCTTTTCTTTTCTATTCTTTTTAAATCTGCACCATGATGGTTCCATTGTGATATATTTAACAACTCCTCCTTAAAAAGCCATGGTCTACATTTTTGTATTGTATCAACAATTGCCATGACTGCTCTTGATTTTACTGGGATGCCTCCTTCCTCTAACAATTTACTTAACACTTTTTTGGTTTGTTTTTTACTAATTTTTGATCCCATATTTCTACTATAATACAAACCAACAAGATAACACCAAACAAAAAAAGAGATAGAACGAAATAAAAATGGAACAACAAAAAATTATTATAGCCTTTCTCCCTATCTGTTCCTCAGACACAAATAGTTTTTCCTCAGATGTGAGCAGTTTTTCTTCCATCTCACTCATCTCCAGGGACAGGCAACTTAAAACAAAAGAGGAATCATAAAATGGCTACCCATCCTCTCGCCCTGCCCTCAAGAGCGAGCAGTTTACCTTTTCAGTTACCCTCAGTCGCTCCCCATATGAGCCACCAAATGCCGCTGTCTGGCTGGGCACAATCAGAATCCACTTGTCAAAAGAAACTAACTTTATTTTTAGAACCACACACGCCAAGCAAAACAGCCTCTCAGGAAAAATCCTCAGAACCCCAACTCCCAACACCAGCTTCCCAAAAGCCTCTCCCTCCCACACAAGCCTCTATCCACTTCTCACAATCCTCCAGCTCTTGAGGCAGATTGGCTGGGTCACGTGGGCAGAGCCAAAAAAGTCCCCCAATGAGCAGCTCCATGGTCTGAATGGGCAGGGAAACAGCCCAATAAGCATCACCGCAGAGGAGCCAATCAGCTAGATGTTGCTGGGGCTGCTGTGAGCCAATCATAAGCTGGAAGTCTGAAAGGCGGGGAAACATCTCAATGAGCATCTCCAATGAGCATCACCACAGAGGAGACAATGAGCTAGAAGTTGCTAAGGCCGCTGTGAGCCAATCATCAGCCTGCAGCTGAAAGTTTGCTGGCACCTGGAAGTTTGCTGTGGCCCCTTCGGCTGTGACTATCAACAGGATACGTATGCACCATTCACTGAAGTTAGTTTTCAGTAATAGAAAACAAATATGAATTTCAGGTGGATGAATATTTCTGAAAATAATCTTGTGAAAAGTTGATTATAAATCCACATACTTGAACATGAATGAATTTAGGGAGTGTAAATAAGACACATATATTTCATATTTTGAAAAATCTGGAGAGTGTGTATGTGTGTATACACACACACACACACAAATTTTAAAATGTAGCAACATATATGCCAATCGAAATTCACCATGAAATATACATCATTCACAGATCTAAAAATATTCAATTTACTTAACAGGGATTTATGTATAATGTTGTTCTCCTAGGAAGCTCAGCCATAGGTTCAATTTTCAGTTCCAACAGCATCTAGGAGGAGTGATCTCTTCTCAAAATTTGTATCTGCCAAATCAGCTACCGCACAAAAATATACACGTGATAAAAGGTAGGATTCTTTATGTGCATATAAAATAGATGTGCTGAATAGGATACAGAGAAAGGGAGACAGGAATTCACATATTTGTTAACTTTAAAAACACATGGAGGATTATTTCAATTAAAAATTGACTAGAATTATAACACCTACTTGCAAAAGGCAAGTCCAAATATATACCATGCCTTCTCTGAACAGCTTCTATTTTTTTTGTGTTAGGATTCTTTTTCTCCATCATATTAGGATTAGTAGTCAGATTCTAGTACAGTATGGGTTAGTGTCAGGGATTCAGTATTTCAAATGGAAAATAGGAAAATGAATCCAATGTGTATGCAAACATATGCTAAACAAAAATCTTTCCACTCTCATCCAGAAAAATGCCTTGACATTACCTTCGCCCCAAGTAAGACACAATTAGAGGAGAAGAATTAGAAAATCTGTTAATACATATCTGGAATGGAAAATGCTCAGGAGTTCACAACCTTGAAGGTGGTAGAGGAGTTTCCAAAAGTAAGGGAAAGGGTAAACACTCCAGAAACATGGAGCTCTGCTTGCCTAAAGACTTCTTGAGAAACTGCCTCTGAGGTTGGGCACTTGAAATATACGTTGTTGTCAGAAGCTTTAGCTTTCTTTGTAGTGAGACCATCAAAGCTGGGTCTTCATCTATGTGACCTGGAGGATGTTGTTTCTTATTTTCCTAATGAACATGTGGCAGCAGTTCTGAATTCTCTCTTTGTAGGTAAACTGTGGCAACTTGGGGCTAAGTGTCTCCCTGTTTGGACTGTGAACCCAGTTGGTAATCCTCCAGTTTTCGTGGTGTTTCTTGCTGCTGCACTTGGAGTTTGGTATTTGTTTCTTGAAATACAAGGATTTCAACTGGGGCACAGTGCTGGAGGGATTTCTGTCACATGTGGTGTGTCAGGGTCTGCATATAAATGCACCAACCAGGCTTCTATCGCACATGCTTGCCCCCTTGACCATAGCAACTTGATTCTGAACATTGCCCTGAAAAATCTCCATATAACAAGATGCCTTTACATATAAGGGTCTGCTGGCTGCAGCATGTCAGTCACAAGCCATTTGGAAGCCAATTTCAGATCCACATGGCCCCAACACAGATGTTTTATCACACACCTGCACATCACTGCTCTAGGCCCCAACTCAGCAGTCTCCAAATTACTGGCATCTCTGTTCTACACCATTCTCATGAAACCAAGTCAATCAAGGCACTGTCTTGTACACTCATGATCAACAGCATAAGATCCAAAGTTACTCCAGTGCCATCTGGTCATGGGAATTTAAAAAATGTCATGGTACTTATCTAGCCATTTTTAAAGGATGAAGTTGGAGGCACTGTGGGTTTAAATTTATTCAGGAACCATTAAATGTTGAGGAAGTTTATTTCAATGAAAGTTCTGGAGAACTCTCAGAGGAAAGTCTTCCCAAAGAGTGACCAAAAAGTCACATGAAGCCAGGCCCTTTGAGGTCTACAATATGAGGTCCATGTGAGTTTTGACTGTCAACTATTGCTGCCAAGTCTTTCAGAATGAAATCATGTGATATCCTGGCTGAGATTCCCAGTGTTCTGTGGAAAGCTACCCTGGTCCAAGATCTCAGTTTCCAAGAGCGACTCTCATGCATGGCCTCCTAAAACCCCAACACAATTCATGGCAATACTTCTCTGACGTCAGTTCTAGACCTCAGTCTCTAAGGGTATCACACCAGAGTTCAAGCCCAGGTGGACCCAGTCATCACTTCCAACCACCACACAAATAAACACAATTAAAACCAAAACACTCCCACAAGGCCCTCATCCTCTTCCATATAGACACTAATCATAACCTCTTGCTGGAGTTTTCCATGAGGGGCGCAGCCAAGACAGTGTTCAAAAGAGCTCCCTTGCCACTTATTTTCCTAAAGTCAGCGTGGTTTTTTACCATTTTTGTTTTGGATACACACATGGAATCTTTCTTTAGATCCATGAGGTGCTGAGAATCTAAGCCACAGCATCACACAGGGCCAAGAGGCTGAATCAGACACATCCTTATCCTAAGCAATTAAACAAAGAGCGACAGGTGATGCGCATGCATTTCCATTTGAAAACAGTTTTCATCAGTCTTCCCAAATGGGTGGACTGAGGCAAAGACCTCCTGACATTCAGGTCAACAGAACAATAGGTAAGCAAAAGGCCAAAAGAAGGGTTTTTCCACTGAGACATTACCGGTCACACTGATATCTGTGTTTTCTGAGATGCTCCCATTTCCTTCAGCTATCCAGTACATGGCCATGTCACAGAGCTTGGAGGGGTACATATCTTGGACACAAATCCATAAGACTATTTTGGAGAGTGGCCAGAATTTAGGAAGAAAACATGAACTTAGGAATTTAGTAGGTGTTGCACATCTATAAGACAAGCCACAGTCCATTAATAAATCGGGCAGGATGAATGCTGGGAAGCTTCCTAATAGACAGGACACATCCTTGATGCATTCTCTTTTCTAATGTCTTCAACCATGGACACAGTGGAATACATAGATAAAGAAACACTCACCTTGTCAAACGACCTACTATAAAGAGTCCACACCAAACCAAAAAAAAAACCCGCCTTTTCCACCTATTCTCAGAAGATGAGACAGAACCAAAAACTCACACCCACACCCACAAAGGCACCTCCTTTCCCCAAGTAGGTCTGTGACTATACAGTGTGTCCTCTGAATGGTGGGCCATACTATGTTACCCCAAAATGGCCTGTCTTGTCTCAGATCTGTTTTCTTTGGCCAACTCTGTGAAGTTGTGAGGATCCATTGGTGAGCCACTTTCTGCTTTCTCAGGAAGGGCCCCTCTTCAGAGCTTTTCTGGCATTTGGCCATCCTCACATCAGTAGGTACCAAGAAAGACTGACTCTGTCCTTGGTAAATCCAAACAAGTGAGACCACTGGGACTGGTACTGGGACTGGCTCTGTGTGCCTGGTTTCCTGGATCCCAAGTTCAGAGATTCCATCACCAAGAAAGTGAGGTAGGTCACTTCCTTCAGGAACTGAATGAGGTCACAGCCTTGGCAACCACTTTGTCCTAACAGATGCTTCCAAGGGTCCCATGAGATGGAGGCTGCACCTACTTCCTCTGACATTTTCATAAGTTAGAATGGTATATCAACCATAGGTACTGGGGAACAGCTCTCCACAGAGGCTTGGTTTGGTCCATCTTCTCTACATTAAGAAGAGAGATTCTGATTAAGACACAACCCTTTATCCTGACCATGTTTTTTTGCCATGGAAGATGACTTTTGCCCTCTCAGGTCGTTCATAGCATCCTACACATTCTCCAGGGATTATTTCTACATGGACCTTTGAGGTTCTCAGCAGGTGGAAGATCCATACATTCCTGTATTGTAATACCAACTCTGTCTCTGCTCTTCTGTAAAGTTAGATTGAGGAACAGTGTATGGTTAGGATTAATAACATGTTCAATATGGGTTAGGAATCATTCTGCTTGATGAACAATGTTATTGGAAACCTGCGATATTTACATGAAAATATAGGTGAAATATAAGTATTGAAATATAAATCTAGGTAAGATTTGAATCCTAGAAGGGAATTTGGCCTTTGAATGGGATACTTAGCTTTGAATTATGTTCTGCACATATGTCTCAGATAAATTGATATGCAATGGCATAGATCCTTGTACCTTTGATGATTGAATGTAGAAGAGAGCATCCAGTTAAAAAAGGGATTTTTGCTAGGATTAGGAATATAGTCGGTAGGATTACGAAGAAGATTGAGTATAGAATTTGGACAAAAAGTTCTTTAGCAATAGGGTTTCTGGTAGAGATTGAATATAAATGTCAGCATATGTGAAGAGTCAGTCACAATGATTAACTGGGGAAAAAAGTAGGAAAGCAGATGTGAATAGAGAGTAGGAAATCAGGCAAATTATAAAATGAGTGAGAGGTTTAGACAGTTTCAACAGGGTGAGATTGAAAATGTAGTCTTAGGAAGAAACACATATGTAATCACCAATAGGATTGACATTTGAGAGCATTAGGCAACCTGGACATGGATGTTTTTAGTAATCCATGTTCACTTTCCATTTAGGCTTTGGGACAGTCATAAGTTTGACCTTTGCATTTTGTGTCCAGAATATTACTGTGATAAAATGTATATGTAGATCAGTTGACATGCATATTTTTTCCACCATTTCTGGGAGCAATATTTTGAAGATATAGAAATTATTGTTGGGAGTACACAGAGGTGTACCATGTGTCTATCAATATATAGACAATGCATGAATAGACCATACTGTGAATAAATGATATAACTGGTTTCACTTTGAATAATGGATTGAATTGATATCTGAAAGTATACAAGAAATCTTATATTGATGTACAATCATTCATTTAAACCAGTTTTACATCTAATGGTAATATTAGTGTTATGTTTTATCATGACGGGTGTGTCTGTTTTGCTTCAAAAGTGATAATGGAAATCGAAAATAATGTGTTTGGAAAGAAGTGTCACAAAAAGAGAAGTCAAGAAACATGGAGGAATACATGTGTTCTGAAGCAAAAGTGATTGAAAGCAAAACAAATGTGTATATATTTGCTAAATTGTGGATGAAATATACATCCTATGATGTGCATTAACTGAAGAAATAGTAATGTACCAGTGTTGAATAAAAATGAACGTCAAAATACACATTATATCACATCAGAATCTTCTTGCATTGATCTTAAACTGGGTCAGTTACTGTATAAATATTAGAATTTTATTTTGGTGTTATAATACAATTTATTTTAGCACTAGCATGCCACAGAATGTAGAAGAAAGAGCAATGGATTTTTAGTTATAACACTAATAATCTAGCATTTAATGATTATTTTGGGGAGTCTAGAATTTACATAAGGCTATGCAACATAATTTTTTGTATTTAACATTCATAAAATCTTGGAATTTTGGTAATATTTCTCCTTTTTTTATTTTTTCAGTTGTTGATAGACCTTCATTTTATTTATTCGTATGTGGTGCTGAGAATATAACCCACTGCCTCACACATGCTAGACAAGCATGTTAACACTGAGTCACAAACCCAGCCCCTCCACTTTTATCTTTTCATCAAACACTCCTCTCCCTCTTCTTTACTCACTTTCTTCCTCATTTTCCCCCTTCTCTCTCTTCCTTTTTCATTTTCCCTCCATAAGTATTTTTCTCTCATAGCATTACAAACAGTACTATGCTATGAAATTTACATTTAAAACTGTTTTTTATAGTCATTCTTTTTTCTTGAGAAAATTTAAAAATTATAACCACCTGATAAATATATTACAATACATTTATTATGCATATGTATCTATATTCATGCATATGTGTTACATATATATATATATATATATATATATATATATATATATATATATACATATATATTTAAAAGTACTTTGATTAGCCTGTTAGAAATAATATAGACCAAGTCTTTCTTAATTCTCAAGTCTTCCAGAATTAAAATCTTACAGTGAAAATCAAATAAACATATTTAAGTAAACAGGTATCATTCTTATTTATCAATACTGATAATTTAAGGTTTTTATATCACATTTAGCTGTAATATGGCATATTAACTCTTTTGAATTAGAGAATTTTTTTTGAACAACCTATTATTTAATGACCATATGCACTGACATTTTAAATGGCTTTCTTGTGATTTCACTTTCTATCAATTGCATATTAATTGCCAAATACTTATTTTAGTAATTTTCATATTCATAATTGATATAAAGTCAATTGATTAATTCTTTTTGTAAGGAGTTACTAATTACAGTAGGGACAGTATTAATAATTCTAAATCTTTATAAAAATGGTACAAAAATATTTTCATGCAAAATTATGTATAATTGCATGCTCTAAGTGTTTGATTGTTGATACGTATAATAAAGAGCTTTTGATGAGTCTCTTCCCCAGTAAAACAGAAAATGCAAAGATATACTTGGGTATGTATGTCCAAACAAACATATGGAAAAATACACATTATCATCTAGAAACTATTAAATAAAAGATGAAAAGAACAATCCAACACATTGTACCAACTTGTCAGATGAGGTAGTATTCTGGAAGAATAGCCTAAGTCTAGACCTGGTCCATGTCAAAATATTCACAAAAAAATAAAATATGAAAAATATAGGAAATGCTATGAGTTTTTCTTGAAGGTAAGTGGATTATCCTTTAATCTCAATTATGTGCATTTTTAAAAGCCAGTTTTCTGGTAAAATAAATTTGTGATAGTTACAAGTACACAAAACAAAGTTTCTGCTTAGCAAAATGAATGCATCTCAACTCTTTTTTAGCTGATTTCTTCCCACTCAACTTTAAACCTTTATTTATTTAATTTTTATTGGTTGTTCAAAACATTACAAAGCTCATCCTATATCATCTTTCATACATTTGACTCAATTGGGTTATGAACTCCCAATTTTCCCCAAATAAGAGTTGCAGAATCACATCGGTTACACATTCACATTTTTACATAATGTCATATTAGTGACTGTTGTATTCTGCTACATTTCCTATCCCCTACTATCCCCTACTATACCCCCTCCCATCCCCTCCCATCTTCTTTCTCTACCTCATCTGCTGTTGTTCACTTCTCTCCCTTGCCCCACCTTTCCCCAATTTTCCCTACCCCATTGTTTGAAGATGCTATCCTACTTCCATTGCATGCTTTTAGCCCCTTTTTCAAATATAAGAAAGTTGTAATTTTGAGGATTGGTTTCTGTGTCCTCTATTCTGTCCCATTGTTCCACCTGCCTATTTTGTTACCAGTACCACGCTGTTTTTGTTACTATTGCTTTTAGTACAGTTTGAACTCTGGTATCACTATACCCCCAGATTCATATTTTCTGTTTAGAGTTGCTTTTGCTATTCTGGGTCTTTTGTTTTTCCATCTTCTAAGATCTTCTTCTCTCTCTCTCTCTTTAGGGTTCTGTAGTTTTCAGTATATAAAACTTTCACGTCTTTTGTTAGGTTGATTCCCAAGTATCTTATTTTATTTGAGGATATTGTGAATGGAGTGGTTTTCCTCATTTCCATTTCAGAAGTTGTGTTGCTGACATACAGGAATGCCTTTCATTTATGAGTGTTAATTTTATATTCTGCCACTTTGCTGAATTCATTTATTAACTCTAGCCGTTTCATTGTAGACCCTTTGGGGTCTGTTAAATATATTTTCATGACATCTGCAAATAGCGATAATTTAAATACTTCTTTTCCTATTTTTATGCCTTTAATTTTTTTTGTCTGTCTAATTGTTCTGGCTAGTATTTCAAGAACTAAATTGAATAGAAGTGGTGATAGAGGGCATCCCTGTTTTGTTCCAGATTTTAGAGGGAATGCCTTCAGTTTTTCCACATTTAGGATGATGCTAGCCTGAGGTTTAGCATATATAGCTTTTACAATGTTGAGGTAAGTTCCTGTTATCCCTAGTTTTTCTAGTGTTTTGAACATAAAGTGATGCTGAACTTTGACAAATGTTTTTTCTGCATCTATTGAGATGATCATATGGTTCTTGTCTTTATGTCTATTGATGTGGTGAATGGCATTTATTGATTTCCGTATATTGAACAAGCCTTGCATCCCAGGGATGAATCTTACTTGATCATGGTGTACAATTTTTTTGATATGCTTTTGTATTCGATTAGCCAGGATTTTATTGACAAGTTTTGCATCGAAGTTCATTAGAGATATTGGTCTGTAGTTTTCTTTCTTTGAAGTGTCTTTGTCTGGTTTCAGCATCAGGGTGATTTATCCTCATAGAATAAATTTGGAAAAGCTCCTTCTTTTTGTTTTTCTTGAAATAGCTTGAAAAATATTGGTATTAATTCTTCCTTAAAGGTTTTATAGAACTCCGCTGTATACCCATCCGGTCCATGGCTTCTTTTGGTTGGTAGTTTTTGATGGCTTCTTTCAATTCTTCCTTTGTTATTGGTCTGTTTAAATTGCGTGTGTCTTCCTGACTCAATCTGGGCAGATCTTATGACTTAAAAAATTCATCGATATCTTCACTATCTTCTATTTTATTGGAATATAGTGTTTCAAAATACTTTCTAATTATCTTCTGTATTTCTGTAGTGTCTGTTGTGATATTGCCTGTTTCATCCCGTATGTTAGTAATTTGAGTTCTCTCTCTTCTTCTCTTCATTAGCATGGCTGTGGGCCTGTCAATCTTATTTATTTTTTCAAAGAACCAACTTTTAGTTTTATCAAATTTTTAAATTTTTTTTGTTTCAATTTTGTTGATTCCTGCTCTAAATTTAATTATTTCTTGTCTTCTACTACATTTGCTGTTGTTTTGCTCTTCCTTTTCTAGGTTTTTGAGGTGTAGTGTGAGTTCATTTATTTGTTGATTTTTTTTCTTTTTTTGAGGAAAGAACTCCAAGAAATGAACTTCCCTCTTAAACTGCTTTCATTGTGTCCCATCGATTCCGGTATGTTGTGTCTGTATTGTCATTTGTCTCTAAGAATTTTTTTTATCTCCTCCATTATGTCTTCTGTAACCCATTGATCATTCAGTAGCATGTTGTTCATTTTCCATGTGATGTAGGTTTTTTCCTTCCTTCTTTCATCATTGATTTCCAGTTTCATTCCATTATTATCAGATATAGTGCATGGTATAATCTCCATGCTTTTATATTTACTAAGAATTGCCCTATGGCATTATATATGGTCTATCTTTGAGTAGGATCCATGTGAAACTGAGAAGAACGTGTATCCACTTGATGATGGCTGATATATTCTATATATGTCGTTTAAGTCTAGGTTACAAATTGTGCTGTTGAGTTTGATAGTTTCTTTATTCAGTTCTTGTCTAGAGAATCTGTCTAATGCCGAGAGTGGTGTCTTGAAGTCACCCATAATTATTGTGTTGTAGTCTATTTGGCTATTGAACTTGAGGAGAGTTTGTTTTATGAACATTGCAGCTCCATTGCTTGGTGCATACAAATTCATAATTGTTATGTCTTGTTGGTGGATGGTTTCTTTTAACAGAATATAGTGTCCTTCTTTATCCCTTTTGATTAACTTAGGTTTGAAGTTGATTTTATTCCACATGAGTATGGCCACTCCTTCTTGCTTCTGAGGGCCATGTGAGTGGTATGATTTTTCCCAACCTTTTACCTTCACCCTGTGTATGTCTTTTCCTATCATATGAGTCTCCTTAAGGCAGCATATTGTTGGATTTATTTTTTTTGATCCAGGTTACTAGCCCATTCTCTTGATTGGTGAATTTAGGCCATTAACATTTAAGGTTACAATTGAAATATGATTTGTTCTTCCAATCATGTTTATTTATTTATTATGTTTTAGTTTGGCTAGTTTTTACTTTTTTGGTTATTTTCCTCCCCCTTTACTGAGATACCTCCTGCTGTTAGTTTTCGGCACTATTTATCAATTCCTCTTCTTGTAGTATTTTGCTCAAAATGCTTTGCAGTGCTGGTTTTCTGGCTGCGAATTCTTTTAGCTTTTGTTTATTGTGAAAGACTTTAATTTCGTTTTCAAATCTGAACCTTAATTTTGCTGGATACAGTATTCTTGGTTGGAATCCATTATTTTTCAGCATTTGAAATACATTGTTCAAGGATCTTCTCGCTTTCAAAGTCTGTGATGAAAAATCAGTCATTAACCTAATTGGTTTTCCCCTGAATGTAATCTGCCTCCTTTCTCTTATAGTGTTTAATATTCTCTCCTTGTTCTGTATGTTGGCTATCTTCATAATTATATGTCTTGGAGTTTGTCTATTATGATTTTGAATGTTTGGGGTCCTGTAGGCTTCCAGGATTTGACAATCCGATCCATCTTTCATCTCTGGGATGTTTTCTAGAATTATTTTATTTAATATGTTCCCCATTCCTTTGGTTTGAATCTCTATGCCTTCTTCTATCCCAATGACTCTCATTTTTTATGACATCCAATATCTCTTGAATAGATTGCTAGTGGGATTTAAGCCTCTTTTCTGTGTTGATTGTATTCTTTTCAAGTTGATAAACTTTGTCTTCATTATCTGATATTCTGACTTCTGCTTGATCTAGTCTATTTGTAATATTCTCGTTTGAGTTTTTAATTTGGTTAATACTTTCCTGCATTTCTAGTATTACTGTTTGATTTCTTTTAAGATCTCTATCTCCTGGTAAAGCTCGTTGTTTGCCATTTGAGTTTGTTTGTTTAATTCATTTTCAAAATATACTTTTATTGCTTGGACTTGCTGCCTCATGTCTTCTCTAATATTCCTTTCCATCTGAGTTAGGTATGCCTTAAGTTCTTTCCCTATCCCTGTTTCTGATGCTTCTAGGTCCTCCTGTAGAATTAAGTTGTCCTGCATTGTTTGTACTCCTTTCTTTCCCTTGTTTTTTCATGATGCTCATGTTACTTTCCAGCTCTATTTGATTGCTGTGTTTCTGTTTTATTCTATAGATTTGTTTCGGTGTTGTGTATCTCTGTTGTCTCTCCTTTGTGTTGGTAGACTATGCCTGCTAAAGTGGATTCCACTTGTAGGGAATTCCGAAGGCCGAGCTCCAGTGACGTCACCCCTCTGCTTTGGCGGGCCCAGGCTCCTTGCCGAAATGTTCCAATACGGGGATGGAACTGGACTGTCTCCAGTTGGTTTCAGCTCTAGGTCACTGGCGGGTGGGCAATCACTAGCCACCCAGTGGCGCAGTCGGTCTCCTGCACGCCGGTGTTCTCCAGACGCCCAGTCACGCGGACAGCAGGTGGACTGTCACCTGCGCTTCTGTGTTCTCCAGCTTCCCAGTCACAAGAGCCTGGCCTCTAGTCCCCTGGTTTCTCCTGCTAGTCCTGGTTTCTCCTGCTAGACTAGATTTCCCCTGAGTGATGCTTCTCTGCAGTTCAATCTGTATTCTGGGCCTGTCATTTGTTGGGTGTGGAGGGTGTCTATTAGAACCCAGACACTCTATTGTTTTGAGGATCAGTCAGACCGGATCTCCGGTTGCACATTTGGCTCGTTTTTCAGACCCAATTACCAGATCTCAGTGCTAAAAATCTTTCTTATAAGTTTTGGTGCACCCCCATTTTGCTGTAAGTTCTTAACAAGATAGTTTTTTGTGGTTCTATCTCGTTATTCACCTGTGCAGTGGCGCGTTACACTGGGTGTGATGCACTCTATTCGTGGCCATCAGGCAATGATGAAATATTATGCTTTGTATGCAGCATTTACTGAAGTTAGTTTTCAGTATTAGGAAACAAATATGTATTTCAGGTGAATGAATAATCTGAATTTCTGAGAATAATCTTGTGAAAAGTTGATTATAAATCCACATACGTGAATATGAATGATTTTAGGGAGTGTATAATAAGACACATATATTTCATATTTTGAAAAATCTGGAGAGTGATATATATATATATATATATATATATATATATATATATATATATACAGAAACACACTCACAGACATTAAAAAGTAGCAATATATATGCCAATCGAAATTCAAAATGAAATATATATTCTTCACATATCCAAAAAAATACATTTTACTGAAAATGGATTTATGTTTAATGTTGTTCAACTAGGAGGCTCACCCATAGGTTGAAATTTCAGTTCCAAAAGGGTTTAGGAGGAGTGTTCTCTTCTCACAATTTGTATCTGCCAAGTCAGCCACCTCAGAAGAAAGTCTGTGTGATACCAGGTAGTATTCTATATGAGCATATAAAAATACATGTGCTGAATAGGTGACAGAGAAAGGGAAGAGGAATTCACATATTTGTTAACGTTAAAAACACATGGAGAAATATTTCAATAAACATTGAATATATTTATAACTCCAACCCCATATAATGCAAAAGGGAAGTCCAAGTATACACCATGCCTTCTCTGAACTGTTTGTATTTCCATTCTGTTAGGGTTACTATTCTCCATCATATTAGGATTAGTAGTCAGAGTCTAGTAGGTTATGGATTAGTGTCAGAGATTCAGTATTTCGAATAGAAAATAGGAAAATAAACCCATTGTGTTTGCAAATATGTGTGATACAAAAATCTTCCCACTCTCATTCAGAACAATGCCTTGACATTACCTTCTCCCCTAATAAGACACAATTAGAGGAGAAGAGTTAGAAAATCTGTGAATACATATCTGGAATGGAATATTCTCGGTGTTCACAAGCTTGGAGGTGGTAGAGGAGTTTCCAAAAGTAAGGGACAGGGTAAACACTCCACAAACATGGAGCTCTGCAGGCCTAAAGACATATTGAGAAACTGCCTCTGAGTTTGGGCACTTAAAATGTATGTTGTGGTCCGAAGCTTTAGCTTTCTCTATAGTGAGAGCATCAAAACTGGTCTGCATCTATGTGACCTGGGGGACATGGTATCTTATTTTCCAATGAACATGAGGCAGCAGTGCTGAATTCTCACTTTGTAGGTAAACTGTGGCAACTGGAGTCTAAGGGTCTCTCTGTGTGGACTGTGAAGCTAATTGATCATGCTCTACTTTTCTTAGTAGAGCACTGGGAGTTTGTTATTTGCTTCACAAATACAAGGAGTTCAACTTGGTCAGAGTGCTGGAGGGAGTTCTGTCACATGTGGTGCCTCAGGGTCTGCAGGAGAATGCACCAGTCAGGCTTCTATTTCACATAGTTTGCCCCCTTGACCATAGCATCCTGATTCTGAACATTGCCCTAAAACCTCTCCATATAACAAGATGCCTTTACATATAAGGGTCTGCTTGCTGCACCATGTCAGTTACAAGCCATTTGGAAGCCAATGGCAGATCTACATGGCCCCAACACAGATGTTTTATCACACACCTGCCCACCACTGTTCTAGGCCCACTACTCAGCAGGCTCCAACTTACTGGCATCTCTGTTCTACACCATTTTTAAGAAACGCAGTCAATCAAGGCACTGTCTGGTATACTCATGATCAGCAACTGGACATCAAAAAGTTCTCCAGTGCCACCTGGTCATGAAAATTTCAAAAATTCCATGGTATTTCTCTAGCCATTTTTCAAGGATGAAGTTGGAGGCACTATGATTTTCAATTCACTCAGGAACCAGTAAATGTTGAGGAAGCTCATTTCAATGAAAGCTCTGGAGAACACTCACAGGCAAGGCTTCCCAAAGGGTCGCCAAAAGGTCACATGAAGCCAGGCCCATTGAGGTCTGCAATGTGAGATCATGTGTGTTTTGCCTCTCAACTATGGCTGCCAAGTCTTTCAGAATAAAATCATGTGATATTCTGGCTGAGATTCCTCGTGCCTTGTGGAAAGCCTTTCTGGGCACAGATCTCAGTTTCAAAGGGCGACTGTCATTCATGGCCTCCTAAAATCCCAACACAACTCATGGCAATAATTCTCTGAGGTCAGTTCCAGAACTCAGTCTCTAAGGGGAATCACACCAGAGTTCAAGACCAGGTGGAGCCAGTCATCTTTTTCAACCGCCACACAAACTTCCAAAATTAAAACCCAAACACTCCCACAAGGCCCTCATCTTCTTCCATATAGATACTCATTATAATCTCTGGCTGCAGGTTTCCATGAGGGATGCAGAACAAGACAGTGTCCAAAGTTAGCTCCCTTGCCCCTCATTTGCCTAAAGTCGGGGTGGCCTGAACACCTTCCTGTGAACCTGGAGTGATCAAATAGTGTGCCGTTAATACTGCTCTGCTTCTCCAATTTGAGGACGACTGACTGTGGGGTTTAGATTCTTTATGTGAATTGGAAGCATGAGAAAATGCAAGCACCTTTGGGCTTGCCTCTCCTTGGCTTTGAAGAATGCATTTGATCCAAAGAATCCCTCTTCTCACTTGATGGAGGTCTGGAACCTTACAGAGAAAGGCAAGAGACTTCATCCGCAATGACTGCTCTTTTGATCATTTTGGTTTTGGATGAACACATGGGATCCATCAGGTGCTGAGAATCTAACCACAGCCTCACACAGGGCCAAGAGGCTGTTTCAGACAAATCCATTTCCAAAGCAATTAAGCAAAGAGCTACAGGTGATATCCATTCATTTCCATTTGAAAACTTTTTTCTTCAGGCTTCACAAAGAATTGGCCTGTGGTAAATACCTTCCTGATATTCAGGGCAACAGAACAATAGGTAAGCAAAAAGCCCAAATCAGGGTTTCTCCACTGAGACTTTCCTGGTCACACTAGCTACCCACTACATGGCCATATAACAGAGCTTTTAGGTGGTAAATATCTTGGACACAAAACCATGAAGCTATTCTGCAGAGTGTCCAGAATTCAGAAAGAAAACAGAAACTTATGAAGATATCAGGTGTTGCCCTTTGATAACAAAAGCCACAGTCCATTTATAAATTGGGCAAGATGAATGCTGGGAAGCTTTCTACTAGACAGGACACATCCTTTGATGCATTCTTATTTCTAATGTCTACAACCACGGACACAGTGGGATACACAGACATAGAAGCACTCGCATTGCAAAACGACTAACTAGAAACAGTCCACGCCAATCCAAACAAACAGTCTTTCCTACCTATTCTCAGAACATGAGACAAGACCATGAACATACACCCACACCCACAAAGGCACCACCTTTGCTCCAAGTAGTTCTGTGATTACCCAGAGTGTCCTCTGAATGGTGGGCCATACTATATTCCCCCCAAATGGCCTGTCCTGTCTCAAATCTGGTCTCCTTGGCCAATTCTGTGAAGTTGTCATTAGCCATGGGTGAGCCACTACCTACTTTCTCAGGAAAGGCCCCTCTTCAGAGCTTTTCTGGCATTTGAACATCCTCACATCTGTAGGCACTAAGAAAGACTGACTCTGTCCTTGGTAAATTGAAGCAAGTGAGACCACTGGGCCTGGGACTGCGACTGGCTCTGGGTGCCATTCTTCCTGGATCCCAAGTTCAGAGAGTTCCATCACAAAGGAAGTGAGGTGAGGTCACTTCATTCAGAAACTGAATGAGGTCACTGCTTTGGCAACAACTTTGTCCAAATAGTTACTTCTAAGGGCCCATGAGATGGAGGCTGTTCCTACTTCCTGTAACACTTTCAAAAGTTAGAATGGTGTATCAACCATAGGCACCTAGGAACACCTCTTCACACAGGCCTGGTTTGGTCTATCTACTCTACATTAGGTTGATAGAGGCTGATACAGACACATCCCTTCATCCTCACCAGGTTGTTTGCCATGGAAGATGACTTTTGCTCTCTCGGGAACTTCACAGCTGCCTACATCTTCTCCAGGGATTATTTCTACATGGACCTTTGATGTTCTCAGCACGTGGAAGATTCCCTACATTCCGGTATTTAAAGAGAAACTCTGTCCCTCCTCTTCTGTAAAGTTAGATTGAGGTAACAGTGTATATTTAGGGTTAATAACATGTTCGATTTGGGTTAGGAATCTCTCTGCCGGATGAATAATGGTATTGGGAACCTGTGATATTTACAAGAATATATAGGTGAAATATAAGTATGAAAACAGAAATGTAGGTAAGATATGAAGCCAGAAGGGCATTGGGCCTTGAGTGGGATACTTAGGTTTGAATTATGTTCTGCACATGTGTCTCAGATGAATTGATATAAAATGGCATAGGACCTTTTACCTTGAATGATTGATTGTTGAAGAGAACATCGAGTTAAAAAGTGATAGTCAGTAGGATTAGTAAGATAGTCAGTAGGTTTATAAAGAAGAGTGAGTATAGGATTTGGACCAAAAGTTCTTTAGCAATAGAGTTTCGGGTAGAGAGTGAATGTAAATGTCAGCATATGTGAAGTATGAGTCACAATGATGAACTAGGGAAAATATGTAGGAAAGCAGATATCAATAGAGATATTAGGAAATCAGGCAAAGTGTAAAGTGAGTGATAGAATTAGACATTTCCAACAGGCTTGAGGTTGAATATATAATCTTAGGAAGAAACAAATATGTAGTCATCAATAGGATTGACATTTGAGAGCATTAGGTAACCAGGACATGGTTGTTTTTGGTAATCCATGCTCACTTTCCATTTAGGCTTTGATACAATCATGAGTTTGACCTTTGCTTTTTGTGTCCAGAATATTACTGTGATAAAATGTATATATAGATAAGGTGACATCAGTATTTCTTCCACCATTTCTGGGAGCAATATTTTGAAGAGGTACAAATTAGTAATGGGGGGACAAATAGGTGTACACTGTGTTTATGAATATAGAGATAATGCATTAATAGACCATACAGTGAATAAATAACATAACTGGTTCCAACTTTAAATAATGGATTGAATTGAAATGTGAAAATATACAGGAAATTTTATATTGATATGCATACATTCATTCCAACCAGTTTTACATCTAATGGTAATATTAATGTTATAGTTTATCATGAAGAGTGTGTGAGTTTAGCTTCAAAATTGATTATGGAAATCGAAAATAATGTGTTTGGAAAGAAGTCTCATGAAAAGACCAGTCAAGTAACATGGAAGAATTCATGTGTTCTGAAGCAGGAAGTGAAACAAATTCTTATTAATTTGCTAACTTGTGGATGAAATATATGTCCTATGATGTGCAAAAACTGAAGAAATACTAATGTACCAGTGTTGAATTAAAATAAAGGTCAAAATAGACATTAAGTCCCATAGGAATCTACTTGCATTGATGTTAAACTGGGTCTGTTACTGTAGAAATATTAGGATTTGTAAGCACCATTGATTGAAGTTAGTTCTCATACTGGGAAACAAATATGTATTTCAGGTAGATGAATATTTCTGAGAATAATCTTGTGAAAAGTTGATTATAAATCCACATACATGAACATGAATGAATTGATGGAGTGTATATAAGAGACATATATTTCATATTTTATAAAATCTGGAGAGTGTGTGTGTGTGTGTATATATATATATATATATATATATATATATATATATATATATATATACAGAAAAACACAAAAATACATTAAAAAGTATCAATATATATGCCAAACGTAATTTATCAGTAATATATATCATCCACAGATGAAAATATATTTATTTTACTGAACATGGATTTATGTATAAATTGTTCTACTGGGAAGCTCACCCATAGTTTTAATTTTCAGTTCCACCAGCGTTTACGAGATCTCTTCTCACAACTTGTTTCTGCCCAGTCAGCCAACTGAAAAAAATGTACGTGTGAGACCACGTAGGATTCTATATTTGCATATAAAAATACATGTGCTGAGTAGGCTACATAGAAAGGAAGACAGGAATTTACATATGTGTTAACATTAAAAACACATGGAGGACTATTTCAATTAAAAATTGAGTAGATTTAGAATACCTACCCTCTATCATGCAAAAAGGAAGTCCAACAATACACCATGCCTGCTGTAAACTGCTTGTATTTTCATTCTGTTTGGGTATTTTTCTCCATCATATTAGGATTAGTAGTCAGAGTCTAGTAGGGTATGAGTTAGTGTCAAGAATTCAGTATTTCAAATGGAAAATTGTAAAATGAATCAATGTGTATGCAAATGTGTGCTACACAAAAATTTTCCCACTCTCATTCAGAACAATGCCTTGACATTACCTTCACCCCAAGTAAGACACATTTAGAAGAGAAGAGTTAGACAATCTTTGAATACATATCTGAAATGAAAAATGTTCAGGAGTTCACAACCTTGGAGTTGGTAGAGGAGTTTCCAAAAGTAAGGGACAGTGTAAAATCTCCACAAACATGGAGATTTACCAGCCTAAAGACTTCTGGAGAAACTGCCTCTAGGTTGGGCACTTGAAATATATGTTGTTGTCAGGAGCTTTAGCTTCCTTTCTAGTGAGACAATCAAAGCTTGGTCTGCACATCTGTGACCTGGAGGACATGGTTTATAATTCTCCAATGAACATGAAGCAGCAGTGTTGATTTCTCTCTTTGTAGGTAAACTATGGCCACTGGGTCTAAGTGTCTCCCCATGTAGACTGCTAAGCCATTAGGTCATCCTCCACTTTTCAAAACGTTTCTTGATACTGCACTCGGAGTTTGGTATTTGCTTCATGAAATACAAGGAGTTCAACTGGGACAAAGGGCTGGAGGAAGTTCTTTCACGTGTGGTGGGTCAGGGTCTGCAGGAGAATGCACCAACAGGGCTTGTATACCACATAGGTTGCTCCCTTGACCATAGAAACCTGATTTTGAACATTGCCCTGAAACCTCTCTATATAACCAGATGTCTTTACATACAGGATCTGCTGGCTGCACCATGTCAGTCTCAAGCCATTTGGAAGCCAATGGAAGATCCACATGACCCCACCACAGATGTTTTATCACACACTTGCTCACCACCGCTCTGGGCCCATTACTCAACAGGCTTCAAATGACTGGCATCTCTTTTCTACAACATTTTCATGAAAACCAGTCAATCAACACACTGTCTGGTACACTCATGATCAGCAACTGGACATCCAAATGTTCTCCAGTGCCACCTGGTCAAGGAAATTTCATGGTATTTATCTAGCCAATTTTCAAGGATGAAGTTGGAGACACTGTGGGTTTCAATTCATTCAGAAATTATTTAATGGTGAGGAAGCTCATTTCAATGAAAGCTCTGGAGAACTCTCACAGGCAAGGCTTCCCAAAGAGTGGCCAAAAGGTCACATGAAGCCAGGCCCATTGAGGTCTACAATTGAGGTCCATGTGTGTTTTGACTATCAAATATGTCTGACAAGTTTTTCAGAATAAAATTGTGTGATATCCTCCTGAGATTCCCAGTGCTCTGTGGAAAGCGACACTGGGCCTAGATCTCAGGTTCCAAGGGTGACTCTCATGCGTGGCCTCCTAAATCCCAACACAATTCATGGCAATATTTCTCTGAGGTAAGTTCCAGAACTCAGTCTCTAAGGGGAATGACACCATAGTTCAAGCCCAGTTGGATCCAGTCATCTCTTCCAACCGCCACACGAATGACCACAATTAAAACCAAAACACTCCCACATGGCCCTCATCTTGTTAAATATAGACACTCATCATAAACTCTGGCTGGAGGTTTCCATGCGGGATGCATCCCAAGACAGTGTCCAAAATATTCTCCCTTGCCTCTCATTTGCCTAAAGTCAGGGTGGCCTGGACACCCTTCCTGTGAACCAGAAGTGATCAAATAGGCCTGCTGTTAATACTGCTCTGCTTCTCCAATTTGAGCCCTATTGACTCTCAGGTATAGATTTTTTTATGTGATTTGGAGTCACGAGAAAACACAAGCACCTCTGCAGGACTTTGAAAAACTCATTTGACCAAAAGGATCCCTGTCTCACTTGATAGAGGTCAGGTACCTAACAGAGGAAGGCAAGAGACTCATCCACAATTACTGAATTTTTGCCATTATGGTTTTGATTGCACACATGGTATCTATCTTTAGATCCATCATGTGCTGAAAATTTAAGCCACAACCTAATACAGGGCTAGGAGGCTGATTCAAACACATCCCTTTCCAAAGCAAAGAACCACAAGTTATTCCCATTTATTTCCATTTTAAAACTGTTTTATTCAGGCTTCACAAAGGGGTGGCCTGAGGCAAAGACCTTCCTGACATTCAGGGCAACAGAACAATAGGTAAGCAAATGAACCAAAATATGGTTTCTTCACTGAGCGTTTACTGGTCACAATGATGTCTGAGTTTTCTAAGATGTTCCCATTTCCTATAGCTATCAAGTACATGGCCATGTCACAGAGCTTGGGGGTGGTATGTATCTTGGACACAAAACTATGAGGCTATTCTGGAGAGTGGCCGGAATTCAGGAAGAAAACAGGAACTTAGGAAGTTAGTAGGTGTTGCCCATCCATAAGGAAAGCCACAGTCCATTCATCAACTAGGCCTGATGAATGCTGGAAAGTTTTCCACTAGACAGGACACATACATTGATACATTCTCTTTTCGAATGTCTACAACCATGGACAGAGTGGGATACACAGACATAGAAGCACTCGCCTAGTCAAATGACTTTCTAGAAACAGTCCACTCCAATCAAAACAACAGCCTTTCCTACCTATTCTCAGAACATGAGAAAAAACCACAAACTCACACCCACACCCACAAAGGCACCTCCTTAACTCAAGTAGGTCTGTGACTATACGGAGTGTCCTCTGAATAGTGGGCCATACTATGTTCCCCTAAAATGGCCTGTACTGTCTCAGATCTGGTCTCCTTGGCCAACTCTGTGAAGTTGTCAACAGCCAGCGGTGAACCACTACCTGCTTTCTCAGTAAAGGCCCCTCTTCAGAGCTCTTCAGGCATTTGGCAATCCTCATATCAGTAGGTACCAAGGAAGACTGACTCTGTCCTTGGTAAATCCAAACAAGTGAGACCACTGGGATTGGGACTTGGACTGGATCTCGGTGCCTGGCTTCCTGGATCCCAAATTCAGAGATTTCCATCACCAGGAAAGTGAGGTGAGGTCACTTCCTTCAGGAACTGAATGAGGTCACGGCCTTGGCAACCACTTTGTCCTACCAGATTCATCCAAGGTTCCCATGAGATGGAGGCTGCCACTACTTCCTGTGACACTTTCACAAGTTAGAATGGTATATCAACCATAGGCACCTGGGAACAGCTCTCCACACAGGCATGGTTTGATCAATCTTCTCTACATTAAGAAAGGAGAGGCTGATTCAGACACATCCCTTCATACTGACCAGGTTGTTTGTCATGGAAGATGACTTTTGCTCTATTAGGTCCTTCATAGCTGCCTGCAACTTCTCCAGGGTATCATTTCTGCTTGTACCTTTGATGTTCTCAGCAGGTGGAAGAGCCCCTACACTACTGTATTGTAAGACAAACTCTCTCCCGGCTCTTCTGTACAGTTAGTTTGAGGGTACAGTGTATGGTTAGAGTAATAACAGGTTTGATTCAGGTTAGAAATCATACTGAGGAATGAACAATGGTATTGGGAACTCGCGATATTTACGAGAATATATAGGTGAAATATAAGTATGAAAACAGAAATCTAGATAAGATTTGAATCCAAGAAGGGCATTGGGCTGTTGATTGGGATACTTAGCTTTGAATTATATTCTGCACAGATGTCTCAGATAAATTGATATACAATGGCATAGGACCTTGTACCTTGGATGATTGATTGTCAAAGAGAATTTCCAGTCAAAAAGGGATAGTCGGTAGGATTAGGAAGATAGTTGGTAGGTATAGAAAAAAGAGTGAGTATAGGATTTCGAACAAAAGTTCTGTAGCAATAGGGTTTCGGATAGAGAGTGAATGTAAATTTCAGCACATGTAAAGAGTCAGTCACAATGATGAACTCAGGAAAATATGTATGAAAGCAGATATCAATGGAGACATTAGGAAATCAGGAAAAGCATAAAGTGAGGGTTAGTATTAGTCATTTTCAACAGGGTTGAGGTTGAATATATAATCTTAGAAAGCAACAAATATGTAGTCACCAATAGGATTGATTTGCGAGCATTAAGCAACCTGGACATGGATGTTTTTAGAAATCCATGCTCACTTTCCATTTAGGATTTGGTGAAAGGTTAATAAGATAGGTACTTGTCACTTCCTGTTTTTCTGTATGCTTAACAAAACACTGTTGAAACCTTGAGGACTGTTTGCTAATTTTTTTCCCAGAATGTGCTGTCCCCGACTGCCAAACAGAGAATGTACACCCTCACCTGTTTGCACGCAAACCGCCCACTCGCCCTGACCCATCAATAAGCTTCCCTCCCTGCCCTCTTCAAGGAAAGTATATAAGCTCTGCTTAAGCTGTTCTCATTGCTCTCTGCTCTATTCAAGTGAGCACTGAGCCCCAGATTGCTAGACTCCCAATAAACCCAGGGTAACTTTTGATGTGGAGGGGACCCCAGTAAACTTTGAAGTGGATACAGGGGCAGTATACTTAGTCCTTAAGGCCCCACTGGGCCCTCTATCAAATAAAAGCTCTCTAGTTCAAAGTGCTAACACCAGTAAATATGGGAATTAGACAACTAAGAAAACCATGGACATGAGGAAAGGAAAAATCCATCACTCCTTCCTAATAATCCCAGAATGCCTGGCCCCATTGATGGGCAGAGATCTGCTCACTAATCTCCGGGCCAAAATGACTTTTAACCATGAAGGCCCCAAAATAATATTTCTAAATCCTTTAGTATAAACTCCTATATTCACGGCTTTAAATATGTCAGTAGAAGATGAACAGCAACTCTTCACACCCCCCAAGACTGATCAAACAGGCAAGCTACCCCAGAAATGGATAACAGATTACCCAGATGCCTGGAAAAAAAATGCTGGGTTAGGACTAGCCATGAAACAACCTCCAAAAACAGTGGAGTTCAAAACCTCAGCCTCCCCAATCAATGTCAAAAAATATCCTCTGAGCAAAAAAGCTAAAGATGGGATAAGGCCCCATATTCAGAAATATCTGGCCTTAGGGTCCTAAGGCCTTGTCAATCATCCTAAAACACTCCCCCGCTACCAGTATAAAAAGCCAGGAGCCGGGGACTATCCCCCATTAAAGACATAAGAGAGACCTACAACAGAGTGTAGGACATTCACCCCAGTGTACCTAATCCGTACAATCTGCTTATCACTCTGAACCCTGATAGGAAATGGTATACTGTTCTGGACTTAAAAGATGCTTTCTTTTGCTTGCCTCTGCATAAATATAGTCAGTTGCTGTTTGCTTGCTAGTGGGTAGACCCAGAAACTGGAACGTGTGGTCAACTAACTTGGACTAGACTCCCCAAAATGGTTGAAAAACTCCCCCACTCTCTTTGATGAAGCCCTCCAAAGAGATCTCAACAGCTTCAGAACTACGCACCCCGAAGTCACCCAGCTTCAATACGTGGATGACCTGCTACTGGCACCCAACACCAAGGATATCTGTGAATCTGGGACCCAAGCAGTATTATGTGAGCTTCCTCAACTCGGGTATAGAGCTTCTTCCTAAAAGGCCCAAATTTGCCAGCAAGAAGTAATCTTCCTGGGCTATTCCTTTAGGGGCAGTAAACGATGGCTCACTGAACCCAGAAATCAAACGGTTGTGCAGAAACCACCCCCATCTAACAGCAGACAACACAGAGAGTTTCTTGGGACTGCTGGGTTTTGCATGTTAAGGATTCCTGTGTTTGGGTCCTTAACTTCTCATTTACACCCGCTGTTAAAGGGAGATGCCCAATTCTAATGGACCCCTGAGACCCAGCAAGCTTTTGATAACATCTAAGGACACTGACACTGTACTCCTCAACTTCACTGAGCAAAGCCTGAAATTTCAGAAAGCCCTACACTACGTTAAAAATGTACATCAGTTCACTCACCTTGGTTCAAAGAAATTGCAGGCATTCCTGAAGGATCAAGAACAGAGTTTTCCACTAACTGACTCACAGTGAAAGGAAATAACTGAACAGGTATAAAAAAGCCTGTCGGGTCTGTCAATAGGTTAATGCTTACACTTCCAAGCTTCCTGCAGGAAAGCACCTACGAGGAACCAGACCAGGACAATTCTGGGAAGTGGACTTTACTGAAATTAAGCAAGCATGGTATGGACTTAAATATCTCCTACTCTTTGTAGATATATTTCAGGATGGATTGAAGCCTCCCCCCCCCCAAAAAAAAGGCGCAAATGGTGGTCAAGAAGATCCTGAAAGATATTTTTCCAAGGTACGGCCTGCCTAAGGTAATAGGGTCTGATAATGGACCAGCGTTCATGGCCTAGGTAACTCAGGGGTTAGCCAGGACCCTGGGGATTAATTGGAAGTTACATTGTGCTTATAGACCCCAGAGTTCAGGACAGGTAAAAAAATTAAATAGAACCATTAAAGAGACCTAAACGAAATTAAGCTTAAAGAGTAGCATAAAAGATTGGACTATGCTCCTGCCTTATGCACTATTTCATGCAAGAAATACTCCCTCTGTTTCTTTGTGTAACCTCACCCCCTATGAAATTCTCTATGGGGCCCCATCTCCAGTAAGGGACCTAACCCTAACTCAAAGATCTAACGATCCCTTCCACACCACCTTGCTTGACAGACTTAAAGTTCTGGAAGGAACTCAGCAATACCTGTGGAAACAGCTGGCCACTGCCTACCAACCTGCTGAAGAGGGTACTCCACATCTATATCAAGTAAGAGACTTTGTCTACATAAGACAACATCAGGTGTCATCCCTGGAACCCGGCTGGACAGGACCATACCAGGTGCTACTTATAACACCTACAGTGCTAAAGTTAGACGGAATCACTTCCTGGTTCCTAATTCTCATCTCAAGCCTGTGCCCTGTCCAGAATCTGGCTGAAAAATGGAAAAGACTGGTAACATTTTCAAATTGTATATTCGCCATGTGAATAAGACTATAGACTCTCCAATTGGTCACCAGTAGTCCTAACCCTCATCAACCCGTTCAGCAGCGATGGCTGATCACAAATCCTACTAGACAAGAAGTATGGTCTATCGCACATACAGCCCACTTAGGGACCTGGTGGCCATCTCTCCACCAAGAAATTTGTCAGCTGGCTATACGTCTTTCCTATTGGGAAATCCCTGATGAAGAGGATCCCCAAAAATTCCATTAAATACTTTTCATACAATAGATAATGGAAACAAACATTATGGATGTAGGGACACGCGAGCCAGATGCAGGTTGGCTAGCCTAGATTACTATGTTTGCCTGGCGGACTACCAAAGCCAAAAACAGCCACGACTGTGTGGGGGAAAAGCCAACTTCTTCTGTAAATAATGGGGATGTGAGGATACAGGGGCTACCTGGTGGAAGCAAAATTCCTCATCAAATTCAGTACACAGAATTGGCCATATTACCAGTTAGAAAACAAAAACCGATGGCCACCAGAGGGGTCTCTAGATCCTCAAATTTTGCGTGACCTTTTCAACTTCGACAAGTGCTCAAAAGTGTGGAAGGAAATTCCCCTACGTGTAGGCCTTTTCCCTCCTATGCTCAAATCCTGAACTATGCTTCTCCAATAGATACTCACCCGCAGCCTTCTGCCCCAGACTCTCTGCTGTCACTCCCACATCAGCAACCTGATTTCTCAGCTCCAGTTACTAGATCAAAAAACCAAATTTCCGTCGGTTCTCAGACCATTGCCCCTTGCTGAGCTTGCAGGTACTGAGGTACCCTTCCACCCACTCACTCCTCTCTCCTCCTGTCAGTGCCCACACCGGGTCCCACCAGGTCCTCTTACCAGCTAACCCAAAGCTCAAACCAGCTAAGGAGTGCCCTCAGACGCCTATCAAAGATGTAATTAAAATGGCCTTTAAAGTTGCTTTGTCATCACTGAAAACAGGTTACTAAGAATTTAAAGTCCCTCACAGGCTTTTTGGGATACTCACTCCCGTCTTCCCCTCTGCTCTACCTGTTCTACTGCTCAAGTTTTGTTGCCAGGAAAATCCCAAACACCTTTCCCATAATTCTTTTATATCTCTTTTTCCTCATCCTCAGATCCACGGAGCTGCTCTCATCCCCTGCCTTCCCTGTCTTCCCCTCTGTACCAGGCCCACAGAAAAGTCTTAAATGACCTTCTCCTGAAGTCTTCACCATGGCTGACTTTAAGCCTTTCAGCAACACAGTTCCTATAAAAGAGTTCAATGTAGATAAACTTCCTCTATTCGTGTTGCTCTGTTCTACTTGGCCACTGGCTGGAAAAATCAGCACTCCTAAGCTAGACACCCCCTTAGTAGTTTTTAACAAAATATATGAAGAAGGCCTCTGGCCTAGAGCTGGGGCTTCATAGAGATGGCTACATTTCTAAGATATAGAAGTTACCAACTGGGCTCCATGGTAACAGCTGGCAGGGAGGAAAAGGAAAAAAAGAAGAAAAAAGCTCTCCCCCTCCCAGGTGTCCTTAAGAAGTTAACTTTCCCAGAACAGAGGAAAAAAAAACAGAAACAAAAACTGCTTTTTGTGAACTTCTGCAGACTGTGAACTTCTGAGCCCCTTCCCTTACATGCTGGGTACAAAATTCTGAAACAACCTAAACTTTGGGTTCAGGGATTAATTGATTACAACAGAAGCAATGCCCTCTAAATCCAGATGCAACCAAATAAGACTGTTTCCCTGTCTTCTGTGCTATCTTAGGTACCTTGCCTTGTCCATCTCTACAGCAGTACAATTCTATACACTTAAACATTGTTTATGTTTTCATAAAATGGTCAACAGATGTGATTAATTATGTAATGGTGCAGATGTTTTCCAGAGTGCTCTATCATGACGCAGGTACATTTAAATATCAAATAGGGGGGCAAACAACCCGGTTCTGCCAGGAACCTGTATCCCTCACTTTAGTCATCCTATTATGAATAGGAGTTGCTGCAGGGGTGGGCACAGGAACCACTGCCCTGGTCCATGGGACACAACAAATGACCCAATTAGAAGCAGTAATAGACCAAAACTTAAAGATATTAAAAACCTCCTTCACAGCTTTACACGAATCTTTAACCTCTCTCTCTGAAGTTATTTTACAGAACAGTCGAGGGTTGGACCTCCTCTTCATGAGAGAAGGGGCCTTCGTCCTGCATTGAGGGAAGAATGTTGTTTTTATGCCGACCATACTGGAGTTGTAAAAGAATCTATGATTAAATTAAGAAGATGCCTTGAAGAGCATCAACAAGAGAGAGAGGCCCAATAAAGGTGGTTTGAGTCTTGGTTCACAAAGCCCCCTCATTAACTACGTTTTCATCAGCCCTGGCCGGTCCATTAATAATCCTCATATTATTGGTAATTGTAGGACCCTGTTTGATCAACCGTGTAGTTTCCTTTCTCCATGCTCAAATTGGACAAGTTAAACTTATGGTAATCAGAAAACAATATACCGCACTAGTAAACATAAAATGTGACACCCCCAATGATCATTTTTATGATTAAAAGTAACCAAAAGAAGAAGTGGGGAATGAAAGGTTAATAAAATAGGTACTTGTCACTTCCCGTTTTTCGGTATGCTTAACAAAACACTGTTGATGTCTTGAGAACTGTTTGCTAATCTAGTTCCCTGAAAGTGCTGTACCCAACTGCAAAACTGCAGAATGTACTTCCTCACCCATTTGGACGCAAACCGTCCACTCGCCCTGATCCATCAATAAACTTTCCTATCTGCCCTCTCCAAGGAAAGTATATAAGCTCTGCTTAAGCTGTTCTCAGGGCTCTGTGCTCTATTCAAGGGAGCTCTGACCCCAGCATGCTGGACCCCCATAAATCCTTGGCTGTTGCATGAGACAGTCTCTGGTAGTCTCTTCCTCCGACACTCGCCTGACCTTTACATTGGTAAAATAATAAGTGTCATCTTTGCTTTTTGTGTCCAGAATATTAATGTGATAAAATGTATAGGTAGATAAGGTGACGTGAGTATTTCTTCCACCATTTCTGGGAGCAATATTTTGAAGATGTATAAATTAGTATTGGGGGTACAAATAGGTATATCCTGTGACTCTGAATATAGAGATAATGCATGAATAGACCATAATGTGAATAAATAATATAATGGGTTCCAAATTTAAATAATGGATTCCATTGATATCTGAAAATATACAGGAAATCTTATATTGATATACATACATTCATTTCAACCACTAATACATCTAATGGTAATATTAGGATTATGGTTTATCATGAAGAGTGTGTGAGTTTTGCTTCAAAAGTGATCATGGAAATTAAAAATAATGTGTTTGGAAAGAAGTCTCATGAAAAGCCCAGTCAAGAAACCTAGAGGAATTTATGTGTTCTGAAGCAGGAAGTGATGAAAGTGAAACAACTGCCTATAAGTTTGCTAACTTGTGGATGGAATATATATCCAATCATGTGCATAAATTGAAGAAATAGTATTGTACCAGTGCTGAATAAAAATGACCTTCAAAATGCACATCATGTCCCACTGGAATCTACTTGCATTGATGTTAAACTGGGTCAGTTACTGTAGAAATAATAGTATTTGTATGCAAAATAAACTGAAGTTAGTTTTAAGTACTGGAAACAAATATGTATTTCAGGTGGATGAATATTTCTGTGAAAAATCTTGTGAAAAGTTGATTATAAATCCATATACATGAACATGAATGAATTTAGAGAGTGTATATAAGACACATATATTTCTGGAGAGTATATATATATATATATATACACACACACACACACACACATACACACACACACACAAAATACACACACACACACACACAGACATTAAATTAGCAATATATATGCCAATCGAAATTTATCATGATATATATATCATCCACAGATGCAAAAATATTTCTTTAATTGAACATGGATTTATGTATAATGTTGTTCAACTAGGAAGCTCACCTATAGGTTGAATTTTCAGTTCCAACAGCGTTTAAGAGGAGTGATCACTTCTCACAAATTGTATTTGCCAAATCAGCCACCTCACAAAAATGTACATGTGATACCAGGTATGATTCTATATGTGCATTTAAAAGTACATGTGCTAAATAGGATACAGAGAAAGGGAGACAGGAATTCACATATTTGTTAACCTTAAAAACACATGGAGAACTATTTAAATTAAATATTGACTAGATTTATAACACCTACCATTAATCATGCAAAATACAAGTACAACTATACACTATGATTCTTCCTAACTGCTTGTATTCCTATTCTGTTTGTGTTATTTTTCTCCATCATATTAGGAGTAGTAGTCAGAGTCTAGTAGGGTATGGGTTCATGTCAGAGATTCAGTATTTTGAATGGAAAATTGTAAAATGAATGCAATGTGTATGTAAATATGTGCTACAAAAAATGTTCACACTCTCATCCAGAACATTGCCTTGACATTGCCTTTGTTCCGAGTAAGACACAATTAGAGGAGAAAAGTTAGAAAATCTGTGAATATATATCAGGAATGAAAAATGCTCAGGAGTTCACAACCTCCGAGGTGGTAGAGGAGTTTTCAAAAGTAAGGGACAGGGTAAACATTTCTCAAACATGGAGCTCTGCTGGTGTAAAGACTTCTTGAGAAACTTCCTCTGAGGTTGGGCACTTAAAAATATATGTTGTTGTTAGGAGCTTTAGCTTCCTTTGTTGGGAGACCATCAAATCTGGGTGTGCAACAATGTGACCTGGAGGATATTGTTTCTAATTTTCCAATGAACATGAGGCAGCCATGCTGAATACTCTCTTTGTAGTTTAACTATAGTCACCGGGTTGTAAGTGTCTCCACGTGTGGACTGTGAAGCCATTTGGTCATTCTCCAATTTTCGTGATGTTTCTCACAGGTGCACTGGGAGTTTGGTATTTGCTTCATGAAATACAAGGAGCTAAACTGGGACACAGTGCTGGAGAGAGTTCTGTCCCGTGTGGAGGGTCACGGTCTGCATGAGAATGCACCAACCAGGATTCAATTCCACATAAGTTGCCCCCATTTCCATAGCAACCTGATTCTGAACATTGCCCTGAAACCTCTCTATATAAAAAACACCTTTGCATAGAAGGGTCTGCTGGCTGTACCATGTCAGTCACAAGCCTTTGGGAAGCCAATGGCAGATCCACATGTCACCACCACATATGTTTTATCACACACCTTCACACCACTGCTCTAGGCCCACTAATGAGCAGGATCCAACTTACTGGCATCACTGTTCTACACAAATTTCATGAAACCCAGTAAATCAAGGCACTGTCTGGTACACTCATCATCAGCAACAGGACATCCAAAAGTTCTCCAGTGTCACCTGCTCATGGGAATTTCAAAAATTTCATGGTATTTATCAAGCCATTTGTCAAGGATGAAGTTGGAGGCTCTGGGGGTTTCAATTCATTCAGGAACCATTAAATGTTGAGGAAGCTCATTTCAATGAAAGCTCTAGAGAACACTCACAGGCAAGGCTTCCCAAAGAGTAGCCAAAAGGTCACATGAAGCCAGGCCCATTGAGGTCTACAATGTGAGGTCCATGCGTGTTTTGACTCAACTGTGGCTGCAAAGTCTTTCAGATTAAAATCATGTGATATCCTGGCTGAGATTCCCAGTGCTCTGTGGAAAGCCACTCTGGGCCTAGATCTCAGGTTCCAAGGGCAACTCTCATGCATGGCCTAGTAAAATTCAAACACAATTGATGACAATGCTTCTCTGAGGTCAGTTCCAGAACTCAGACTCTAAGGGGAATCACACCAGAGTTAAATCCCAGGTAAACCCAGGCATCTCTTCCAACTGCCACACAACTTACCACAATTCAAAACAAAATTCTCCCACATGGCCCTTATCTTCTTCCATGTAGACCCTCATCATAACCTCTGGATGGAGTTTTCCATGAGGGGCACAGACCAAGACAATGTCCAAAATAACCTACCTTTCCCCCGATTTGCCTAAAATCAGTGTGGCCTGGAAACCCTGACTGTGAACGAGGAGTGATCAAATAGGTCTGCCATTAATACTGCTTGGCTTCTCCAATTTGAGGCCTACTGACTGTGGGGTTTAGATTCTTTATGTGAATTGGAGTAATGAGAACACCCAAGCACGTATGGGCTAGCCTCTGCAGGGCTTTGAATAACTCACTTGACCCAAAGGATCCCTATTCTCACTTGATGGATGTCAGGAACCTTTGAAAGGAAGGCGAGAGTCTTCATCCACAATGACAGCTCTTTTGGCTATTTTGGTTCTGTATGCATCCATGGGATCTTTCTTTAGATCCATCAGGTGCTGAGAATCTAAGCCACAGCCTCACACAGGGCCAAGAGGCTGATTCAGACACATCCCTTTCCAAAGCAATTAAGCAAAGAGCCCTAGGTGATGCCCATTCATTTCCATTTGAAAACTGTTTTCTTCAGGCTTCACAAATTGGTGGCCTGAGGCAAAGAACTTCGTGACATTCATAGCAACAGAATAATAGGTAAGCAAAAGGCCCAAAGCAGGGTTTCTCCACTGAGATTTAGTGGTCACACATATATCTGATTTTTCTGAGATGCTCACAATTCACTTGAGCTATCCAGTACATGGCCATGTCACAGAGCTTGGAGGTGGTACATACCTTAGAGACAAAACCATGAGACTATTCTGGAGAGGGGCCAGAATTCTGGAAGAAAACTGTAACTTAGGAAGATTGCAGGTGTTACCCATTGATAAGGCAATCTGAACTCCATTCATAAATTGGGCAGGATGAATTCTGGGAAGCTTTCTACTAGACAGGACACATCCATTGATGCATTCTTTTTTTCTAATGAGTACAACCACGGACACAGTGAGGTAAACAGACATAGAAACACTCGCCTTGTCAAATGACTTACAATAAACAGTTCATTCCACAGCACATAAAGCGCCTTGCCTACCTATTCTCAGAAAATGAGACAAAACCACAAACCAACACCCACAAAGGCAGCTCCTTCCCCCAAGAAGGTCTGTTACTATCCGGAGTGTCCTCTGACTGGTGGGCCATATTATTTTCCCCCTAAATGGCCTGAAATGTCTCAGATCTGGTCTCCTTGGCCAACTCTGTGAAGGTGTCAGGACCCAGAGGTGAGCCACTACCTGCTTTCTCAGGAAAGGCCCCTCATCAGAGCTTTACTGGCATTTTGCAATCCTCACATCAATAGGTACCAAGAAAGACTTACTCTGTCCTTGGTAAATCCAAACAAGTGAGACCACTGGGACTGGGACTGCGACTGACTCTGGGTGCCTGGCTTCATTAATCTCAAGTTCTGAGATTTCCTTCAGTAAGGAAGTGATGTGAGGTCACTTCCTTCAGGAACTGAATGAGGTCACTGCCTTGGCAACCACTTTGTCCAACCAGTGGCTTCCAAGTCTCACATGAAAAGGAGGCTGTCCCTAATTCCTGTGACACTTTCACAAGTTAGAATCTTATATCAACCATAGGCACCCGGGAACAGCTACCCACACAGGCCTGGTTTGGTCCATCTTCTCTACATTAAGAATAGAGAGGCTGATTCAGACAGAAACCTTCATCCTGACCAGGTTGTTTGCCATTGAACATGACTTTTGCTCTCTCAGGTCCTTCATAGCTGCGTATATATTCTCCAGTGATCATTTCAGCATGGAACTTTGAGGGTCTCAGTAGGTGGAAGACCCCCTACATTTCTTTACTGTAAGACCAACTCTGTCCCTTCCCTCTGTAAATTTAGATTGAGGGAACAGTGTATGGTTAGGGTTAACAAAATGTTTTATTTGTGTTAGGAATCATTCTGCTGGATGAATAATGGTATTGGGAACCTGAAATATTTATAAGAATATGTATTTGAAATATAAGTATGAAAAGAGAAATCTAGGTAAGATTTGAAGCCAGGAAGGGCATTGGGCCCTTGATTATGATATTTAGCTTTGAATTACATTCTGCAATGTGGTCGCAGGTAAATCTACATACAATGGAATAAAACCTAGTACCTCAGATGCCTGAATGTCGAAGAGAACATTTAGTCAAAAAGGGATAGTCAGTAGGATTAGGAAAATAGTCGGTTTAGGTTGAAGAGTGAGTCTTTGAGTTGGAAATATAGTTCTTTAGCAATAGGGTTTCGTTTAAAGAGTGAATGAAAATATCAGCACATATGAAGAGTCAGTCACAATGATGAACTGGGGAAAATATGTAGGAAAGCAGATATAAAATAGAGACATTAGGAAATCAGGCAAAGTATAAAGTGAGTAACAGGATTAGACATTTTCAACAGGGTTGAGGTTGAATATATGATATTAGAAGAAACAAATATGTAGTCACCAATAGGATTGAAATTTGAGAGCATTAGGCGACCTGGACATGGATGGTTTTAGTAATATATATTCACGTTCAATTTAGGTTTTGGTACAATCATAAGTGTTACCTTTACATTTGTGTCCAGAATATTACTGTGATAAAAATGTATATGTAGATCAGGTGATATGAGTATTTCTTCCACCATTATGGGGAGCAATATTTTTACAACCTATAAATTAGTATTGGGGAAAAAATAGGTGTACCCTGTTTTGATGAATATAGAGATGATTAATGAATAGACCAAACTGTGAATAAATAATATAACTGGACCCAACATTAAAAATTGGAATTGAAATAAATTGATATCTGAAAATATACAGGAAATCTTATATTGATATTGGCATACATACATTCATTACAACCAGTTGTACATCTAATGATAATATTAGTGTTACGGTTGATCATGAAGAGTGTGTGAGTTTTGCTTCAAAATTGATTATGCAAATCGAAAATAATGTGTTTGCAAAGAAGTCTCATGAAAGACCAGTCAAGAAACATGGAGGAATACATGTGTTCTGAAGCAGGAAGTGATTGAAAGTGAATCAAAAGTTTTAAATTTTGAAATTTTGGATGAAACATTTATCTTATGATGTGCATAAACTGAAGAAATAGTACTGTACAAGTGTTGAATAAAAATGAATGTCAAAATACACATCATGTCCCATAGGAATCTACTTGCATTTATATTAACCTGGGTAAGTTACTGCAGAAATATTAGGATTTGTATGAACCTTTCATTGAAGTTAGTTTTCAGTACTAGTAAACAAATATGTGTTTCAGGGGGATGAATATTTCTGAGAATAATCTTGTAAAAATTTGATTATAAATCCACATACATGAATATGAATGTATTTAGGGAGTGTATAATAAGACACATATATTTTATATTTTAAAAAATCTGGAGATTGTATATATATATATATATATATATATATATATATATATATATATATATATACACACAAACACAAAACACACAGAGACATTAAAGAGTAGCAGTATATATGCCAATCGAAATTCATGGTGAAATATATATCGTCCACTGATCCAAAAATATTAATTTTACTGAACATGGATTTATGAATAATGTTGTTCAACTAGGAAGATCACCCATAGGTTGAATTTTAAGATCCAACAGCATTTACGAGGAGTTATCTCTTCTCATAATTTTTATCTGCCACGTCAGCCTCCAAACAAGTATGTACATGTGATACCAGCAAGGATTCTATATGTGCATATAAAAATACATTTGCTGAATAGGCTACAGAGAACGGGAGATAGAAATTCACATATTTGTTAACTTTAAAAACACATGGAGAACTATTTCAATTAAAAATTATCTAGATTTATAACACCTACCCTACATAATGCAAAAGGCAAGTCCAACTATACACCATGCCTTCTCTGTACTGCTTGTATTTCTATTCTGTTTGGGTTATTTTTCTCCATCATATTAGGATTAGTAGTCAGAGTCTAGTAGGGTATGGGTTCGTGTCAGGGATTCAGTATTTTTAATGGGAAATTGGAAAATGAATCCAATGTGTATGCAAATATGTGCTACACAAAAATCTTCCCACTCTCATCCACAACAATGCCTTGACATTACCTTCACCCCAGGTAAGACACAATTAGAGGAGAAGAGTTAGAAAATCTGTGAATGCAAATCTGGAATGGAATATGCTCAGGAGTTCACAACCTTGGAGGTGGTAGAGCAGTTTCCAAAAGTAAGGGACATGGTAAACACTCCACAAACATTGAGCTCTGCTGGCCTAAAGACTTCTTGAGAAACTGCCTCTGAAGCTGGGCACTTGAAATATATGTTGTATTAAGGAGTTTTAGCTTCTTTTGTAGTGAGACCATCAAAGCTGGGTCTGCATCTATATGACCTGGAGAACATGGATTCTTATTTTCAAATGAACCTGAGGCAGCAGTGCTGAATTCTCTCTTTGTAGGTAAAGTGTGGCCACTGGAGGCTAAGTTTCACCCTGTGTGGACTGTGAAGCCATTTGTTCCTCCTCAAATTTTTGTGGTGGTTCTTGCTGCTGCACTGGGGCTTTTGGTTCTTGCTGCTGCACTGGGCTTTTTGAACAACAAGTTCAACTGGGACACAGTGCTAGAGGGAGTTCTGTCACGTGTGGTGGGTTAGGGTCTGCAGGAGAATGAAACAACCAGGCTTCTTTCTCACATAGCTTGCACCCTTGACCATATCAACCTGATTCTGATCATTACCTTGAAAGCTCTCCAAATAAAAAGATGCCTTTACAAATAAGAGTCTGCTGGCTGCACCATGTCAGTCACAAGCCATTTGGAAGCAAATGGGCTAATCACATGGACCCACCACAGATGTTTTATCACACACGTGGCTACCACTGCTCTAGGCCCACTACTCAGCAGGCTCCAACTTACTACCATCTCTGTTCTACATTATTTTAATAATTTCCAGTCAATCAAGGCACTCTCTGGTACACTCATGATCAGCAGCAGGACATCCAAAGATACTCCAGTGCCACCTGGTCATGGGAATTTCAAAAATTTCAAAGTATTTATCTAGCCATTTTTCAAGGATGTAGTTGGGAGGCACTGTGGCTTTCAAGAACCATTAAATGTTGAGGAAGCTCATTTCAGTGAAACTCTGGAGAACTTTCATAGGCAACGCTTCCCATAGAGTGGCCAAAAGGTTACATGAAGCCAGGCCTATTGAGGTCTACAATGTGAGTTCCATGTGTGTTTTGACTCTCAAGTATGGGTGCCAAGTCTTTAAGAATAAAATCATGGGATAATTTGGCTGAGATTCCCAGTGCTCTGTGGAAAGCCACCCTGGACCTTGATCTAAGTTTATAAGGGCGACTCTCATGCATGGCTTCCTACCCCCCCCCCCCCCCCCCCCCCCCCCCCCCCCCCCCCCCCCCCCCCCCCCCCTCCCACCCCCCCCCCCACGTGCTCACTGTGTACCCAGGTGGACCCAGTCATCTCTTCCAACTGCCACACAAATGACCACAATTAAAACCAAAATAGTCCCACATGGCTCTCATCTTCTTCCATATAGACACTCATCATAACCTCTAGCTGGAGGTTTCTATGAGGAGCGCAGGACAAGACAGTGTCCAAAATACACACTCTTGCTCGTCATTTCCATAAAGTCAGAGTGGCCTGGACACCCCTTCTGTGAACCAGAAGTGATCAAAAAGGCCTACCATTAATACTGCTCAGCTTCTCCAATTTGAGGCCTACTGACTGTGGGGTTTAGATTCTTTATGTGCATTGGGGTCATGAGAAAACCCAAGCAACTATTGGCTAGCCTCCGCAGGGCTTTGAAGAAGTCATTTGACCCAAAGGATTCCTATTCTCACTTGATAGAGGTCAGGAACCTTACAGAGGAAGGTAAGAGATTTTATCCACAATGACTGCTCTTTTGGCCATTTTGGTTTTGGATGCACACATGGCATCTTTCTTTAGATCCATCAGGTGCTGAGAATGCAAGCCACAGCCTCACAAACAGCCAACAGACTGGCTCAGACACATCTCTTTCAAAAGCAATTACTCAAAGAGAGACAGGTGATGCTCATTCATTTCCATTAGAAAACTGTTTTATTCAGGTTTCACAAAGTGGTGCCTTAGGCAAAGACCTTCCTGACATTCAGTGCTACAGAACAATAGGTAAGCAAAGGCCCAAAGCAGGGATTCTCCACTGAGACTTTCATGATCACACAGATATCTGAGTTTCCTGAGATTCTCGCCATTCCCTTCAGCTATCCAGTACACGGCCATGTCACAGAGCTTTGAGGTGCTACATATCTTGGTCACAAAACCATGAGTCTATTCTGGAGAGTGGCCAGAATTCAAGAAGAAAACAGAAACTTAGGAAGACAGCAGGTCTTGCCCATCAATAAGGCAAGCCTCCGTCCTTTCATAAATTGGGCAGGATGAATGTGGGGAAGCTTTCTCCTAGACAGGACACATCCATTGATGCATTTTCTTTTGTAATGTCTACAACCATGGACACAGTTGGATACACAGACATAGAAACACTTGCTTTGTCAAATGACTTACTAGAAACAGTCCATTCTAAACCAAAGAAACCGCCTTTCCTACCTATTCTCAGAGCATGAGACAAACCACATACACACACTCATTCCCACAAAGGCACCTTTTTCCCCCAAGAGGGTCTGTGACTATCAAGAGTGTCCTCTGCCTTGTGGGCCATACTATGTTCCCCCGAAATGGCTTCTCTATTCTCAAATCTGGACTCCTTGGCCCACTCTGTGAAGTTGTCAGGAGCCAGCGGTGAGCCAATACCTGCTTTCTCAGGAAAGACCCCAATTCAGATCTTTCCTGGCATTTGGCCATCCTCACAACTGTAGATACCAAGAAAGATTGACTCTCTCCTTGGTAAATCCAAAAAGTGAGACTTCTGTGACTGTTATTGGGCCTGACTCTGGCTGCCTGTTTTCAGGGATCCCAAGTTCAGAGAGTTCCATCACCAAGAAAGTGAGGTAGGTCACTTCCTTCATGAAGTTAATGAGCTCACAGCCTTGGCAACCACTTTGTCCTAACAGTTGCTTCCAAGGGTCCCATGAGATGGAGGCTGCCCCTACTTCCTGTGACACTTTCACAAGTTAGAATGGTATATCAACCATTGGTACCGTGGAAAAGATCTCCACACAGGCCTGGTTTGGTCCATTTGCTCTATATTAAAAAGAGAGAGGCTTATTCAGACACATCCCTTCATAGTGACCAGGTTGTTTGCCATGGAAGCTAACTTTTGCTCTCTCAGGTCCTTCATAGCAGTCTACATCTTCTTCGGGGATCATTTCTGCATGGATCTTTGATATTCTCAGCAGGTGGAAGATCCCCAACATTCCTCTTTTGTAAGACCAACTCTGTCCCTGCACTGCTCTAAAGTTAGATTGAGGGAACAGTGTATGGTTAGGGTTAATAATATGTTCAATTTTGGTTAGCAATTATTCTGCTGGATGAATAATGGTATTGGAAACCTGTGATATTTACAAGAATATATAGGTAAAATATAACAGAAATCTAGGGAAGATTTGAAGCCAAGTAGGGCATTGGGCCCTTGAGTGGGATACTTAGCTTTGAATTATATTCTGCACAGATGTCTCAGATAAGTCAATATACAATGAAATTGGATCTTGTACCTCGGATGATTGAATAACAAACAGAACATCTAGTCATAAAGGAATAGTCCGTAGGATTACTAAGGTAGTCAGCAGGTTTATAAAGAAGAGTGAGTATAGGATTTGGACCAAAAGTTCTTTACAAATAGGGTTTCGGGTAGAGAGTGAATGTAAATGTCAGCACATGTGAAGAGTCAGTCACAATGATGAACAGGGGAAAATATGTAGGAAAGCAGACATAAATAGAGACATTAGGAAATCAGCAAAAGTATAAAGTGTGTAATTGGTTTAGACATTTTCAACAGGGTTGAGTTTGAATATATAATCTTAGGAAGAAACAAATATGTTGTCACAAATAGGATTGAATTCGAGAGCATTAGGTAACCAGGACTTGGATGTTTTTTTGTAATCCATGTTCACTTTCCATTTAGGCTTTTTTAAAATCATAAGTGTGACCATTGCATTTTGTGTCCAGAATATTATTGTGATAAAATGTATGTGTAGATCAGGTGACATGAATATTTCTTCCACCATTTCTGGAGCAATGTTTTGTAGAAGTATAATTTAGTATTTGGGGTACAAATAGGTGTACCCTGTGTCTATGAATATGCAGATTAATCATGAATAGACCATACTGTGTATAAATAATATAACTGGTTCCACTTTAAATAATGGATTGAATTGATATCTGAAAATATAAAAGAAATCTCCTATTGATATGCAATCATTCATTCCAACCACTTATACATCTAATGGTAATATTAGGATTATATTTTATCCTGAAAAGTGTGTGAGTTTTGCTTCAAACGTGATTATGGAAATCAAAAATAATGTGTTTGGAAAGAAGTATCATGAAAAGAATAGTCAAGAAACCTGGAGGAATTCATGTGTTCTGAAGCAGGAAGTGATTGAACGTGAAACACATGCATATAAATTTGCGAACTTTTGAATGAAATATATACAGTATGATGTGCATAAGCTGCAGAAATAGTAATGTAGCAGTGTTGAATAAAAATGAACATCAAAATACACATCATGTCCCCTAGGAATCTACTTGCATTGATATTAATCTGGGTCAGTTACTGTAGAAATATTAGGATTTTTATGCACCATTTACTGAAGTTAGTTTTCAGTACTAGGAAACAAATATGTATTTCAGGTGGATGAATATTTCTGAGAATAATCTTGTGGAAACTTGATTTTAAATCCATATAAATCGCAAAACATTATAAACAAAAAACACACACAGACATTAAAATGTAGCATAGTATATGCCAATTGAAATTCATCTTGAAATATATATCATCCACTGATCCAAAACTATTTGTTTAATGAACTTGGATTCATGAATAATGTTGTTCAACTAAGAAGCTCCCCCATAGTTTGAATTTTCTGTTCCAACAGTGTTTAGGAGGAGTGATCTCCTAAATGTGTATGCAAATATGTGCTACACAAAAATATTTCCACTCTCATCCAGAACAATGACTTGATATTACCTTCGCCCGAAGAAAGACACAATTGGAATAGAAGAGTTAGAAATTCTGTGAATACATATCTGGAATTAAAATGCTCGGGAGTTCACAACATTGGAGTTTGCAGAGGAGTTTCCAAAAGTAAGGGAGAGGCTTGATAGACCCAACCTGATTTTTTATTAAAATTGGGAACCATCTTGCCACAAAGCCGTGAAAAGATAATTTTGGCTTTACTCTAAATTACTGCAAATTCTGAACCTGCTTGGAACGCCTGCCCGTGCCTTGAACACATCCACACCTGGCTCTCTGACCAGATAACAGTACTTTCTGAAACTTTAGTGACACCTCATAAATATTGGCCTTCCCTGGCCAGACAACTACCCTCTCTGAGGCTCTAATGGTGCTCATTATTTCTGATATTGGGGCCAGCAAAAAAAAAAAAAAAGTAAACTACCATTAGTGTGATGCTTTCAAAGTTTTGTTATCTGTAACCACCCGTTTGTGTAACTTTCTGGGCTATATAGCTGGGCTGTAGGAAAGGTGGGGTTGCTGTCTTGTTCCCGCCATTTTGGGAAGGAGAGGCAGCCCAGCCTGTTGAAATAATAAGCTTGCCTTAATTTGATTTTAATTGGAGTCAGTGGTCTTTTCTTGCATCCTAGTCCAAAATTTTGGAGTTCCCCAGTGAGATGACCCTGCCCGAGCAGATCACAAAACCAGACTGCTGAAAATTCTGAAGCTGGCCTTCCCTCCAGGGCACTGGGCTGGAGAACCACTCTAGGGGGTGCACAACTTGAGATGTTCCAAGGCCTTGGAATGAGCCGTCAGTCTGGGGAGCACTGCAGTGAACCACCACACTAAAACTATTATCAAGCCCCTGGTGGAGGAGGCCTCCATAGGTAAGTGGCGCCTTTATAACATCTGATATCTGGTTAAGGGAGATCTCTTCTGATGACAGAGAGGTGGCCTGGGGAGGCTCACATACACTCCTGTCCAGGACAGTAATGAGAATCATGCTGTCCTCTGTTCTGTTCTGTAGGGAATTCCTCTGGAAGGGTAGAGAGGTGCCGATGGGCACACACACGCTCTTACCCTGGAGCTTTAGCAAGATGTTGCATTGCTCCTCTGTTTTTCTGTTTCGGCACCAGGATTCTGTTTTTCTGTGTTTTGTTCTGTGGTCTATATGTTTTTTGTTGTTTGTTTTTGTGCGTTTTTTTGTTTGATTTCTGTGGTAAAATTTTAAGGATATTGGACGTGAAAAAGGGTAACAAAGCAAGTAAGCCTGACACCCTTTCGACTGTGTTTTAAGGAACTGTGATGAACTTTACCCACCTTTGTTAAGCAGGAAGAAAGAAGCCCCTAGCTAGCTGCCTGGAGCACACCCACTGCACAGGGCAATGCCTGCTGGGGAACGAAGAACTGAGTATATCCCAGGTTAACAAGTGAAACTCTTTAAAATCCCTTGTCCCTCCAGATCATGAGAGTCACAACCTTTTGGCAGAGTCCCCTTGTTTTTCCTTTGTTAGCAAAGCAATAAACCTCCATTTTCTTTTTCTCAAAACCCTGTCCTCATTATTAAATTAGCATTAATTTGCTTCAGGGTCAGAAACCGAACTTTAAGTTACAAATTTTGATACCCGGCCCCGTCCCAGAACTTTTTGAGAGCTGACGACTGAAATGTTAGGAGATGGAGCATGCTTGGAGTGGACCCGAAACAGAAGAGCTAATCCTGTAAGTAAAAGGAGGGACTGAGGGACCCCAGCAACTGCCAAAGCCCTGTTGCTTCAGGGAATTCCCTCCTTCCTTCCCTGCACTGTAAGCATTATGACACCTCTGTCTTCTTTTAAAAGAGAAAAATAAAAAGGGGACACTAAATGCAGTAAAGTCACCATGGAGACCCTTGATTTTACATTTCAGGTAGCTTCTCTGTGAAAACATCTGGTCCCCTTGTGGGGACATCTGTGGTGCCACTGGTGCAGGAGATTTTTCTCTTATCTGCTCTGTTTTAAAGGCTTCTGTCTGTCAGCCATATTCTGGAGTTCCTTTCTGTCTGTCTTGTGCCTTTGTTTTTGGCCCTTTAAGACATGTGCAATAATGTGTTTATATTATAAATTGTTTCTTGAGAATGATCTTAGCTGAATGTGTGTCTAAATGATGATGTTTTATTGTAAAAATCTGGTATCTGAATGCGTTTTTTGAAGCATTGCACAATATTGCAGTTAAAAGTCGGGTTTAGGTAATTGTTTAGTTTTTGATTTCAGAAAATTCATGCCAGAGAACTTAAATACTTAGGATGGAAAACTAAAGAACTCTACTTTCAAGTTGGCAAGTAACTTCCCAATCATGCAGTCTTTTTTTCTCCAATTTTGAATTGGGTAGCCTGGGAAAATGTCACTGTGTTTACCAGTGCATTAATTTGGACAAGGATAGTAAATCATAGTATGATATCTGTTGACAAAACAAGATGTAAAGATATAAAATTTTGTGAATTGTATCTTAAACTTGTAGCATAATTTTCAACATCCTAACCAGAAAATTATGGTTAAAATGCCTTAGGACTGAGGTGTCTGCTCAGAATAGCAGTTTTTTCCTCCTCCTTCCAGACCTCAGCCAGGACTTCTGTTGAAATGCAAATGAAAGTCTCCTGTAAGCTCAGTAGGAGACTGATCTGAGGCCTAAGGGAAAAAAATGGTAAATTGTATGGTATTTACTAATTACCGGCCAGTCATTTTTTCTAGGACTCATAATTTTTTCTTAGATTCTTTTTTTTTTTGAGTTTATGATTTTGATCCTACAGACCTAGGTTAATGTTTTTCTGATCAGTTTTATCTTTGACCAACTGTGGAGTTTTAAAAACATTGCAATGGTGATTTCACCTGTGAAAAGCTACAAGGCCTTCACTATTATTAGGTGTGCACACTTTTGTTATGTGTTGTATGTCTATATATATATATATATATATATATATATATATATATATATATACACATATGTCCATATATCATTCAAATGATACACAAATTAACATATATAAGGAGCACTCATATAAAAAAGCGCTCATAAAAACAAATTTTAAAAAGTGGACCACAGATCTTTAATTCACGTGGTTTAAATGTTTCAATTTAGATTGGATAAACAGATAAATATAAATGTCTTCAAATTAATGCCTATAAGTTTTTCTAGGTGTTCAAAAATCTAATAAAATATTATTGTCTACCAAAGGTCTATATGACTTTGTTCTAGGACTTTTCCTTCAACCAAAAAATGTTTTACACGGTTCAATATATTTGTCTAATATTTTGATTAAAAAGTAAAGTAAATTTGATTTGGATTTACTCATTCATGAGTGTTTTTGTTTGATATCTGATTGATATACTAAGGTCTATCAATTTTTAGTACAAAATCTGTATAAAATGTTTACAATCTTATACAGACTTTCTACTAAAGTCTGTGTAAGATTGTAAAAATTAGTCATGTGTTAAAGAGACAAAAATTTCTTAAAACATAAGATTACTCATAACATTGTGTTTATTAAGTTTTATTTTTTCCAGAGCAAGCAACCATAAAAATTAAACAACTGTTTAAAACAGAACTGTTATTTTAGAGCACTGTACTGCCATTTCTTTAAAAGATAAACTTGGTTAATGTAGAAACATCAATGTAACTGTGATGCTATTAATGTGCTCATATCTTCCAGTTATACAACTTGATAAGGTAGAAACTTTAAATGCTATCAATGTTTTCATATCTTATAGGTATGCAAGTCTGTAAGGTAGAAACTTTAAAAGAGCATTATATCAAGCTGGTGTTCTGAAGTTGTATGGTAAATAAAATATATATTGGGGATTTATTTACCTGTTATCAATAAGATATGTAAAGTTTTATGTTACACTTTACATTGTGCAACAATTTAAATGTATTTTTAAATTAATGAGAGCCTAATCTATTTGAATGTTAAAAACATTCAGCCATTCTTTAATTCATGTTTCAAAAGTGATATTAAATGGTGTTAGTTAATGTTCATGTGACCTCAAACAATTTATGTAAACTTTGTAAAAGGATATTAAAAAACGAAGATCAGCTTTAGAACTAAAACACTTAAGATTTATAAAGAGCCCTGTCTTACCTGAGATAAGGCTCTGTGTCCCATCTTACTACATGTGAGAATGACTACGAAAGCAGTAGGTCAGATTTTATTTCATTTAAAGTTATGTTCAAAAGTTTTGTTTTTTTCTTTTTTTTTTTCTCTCAAGTTTACTAGGATCTCAAACAGAGAATATAAAGTATAACTCACCCAAAAAATTCAGGGTAGCATTACATTAACTAAGTATTTTTACTCTTGTTAAAAAATTTTGTTTTTTAATTTGCTTATAAGTGATCTAAAGATTCCCTGTTGGTGTTTTAACTATGGCTGGAATCTTTCAGAATAAAATCTTGTGATATCCTGGCTTAGATTCCCGGTGCTCTGTGTAAAGTCACCCTGGGCCAAGATCTCAGATTCCAATGGTGAATCTCATGTGTGGCCTCCTGAAATCCCAACACAATTCATGGCAATACTTCTCTGAGGTCAGTTACACAACTCAGTCTCTAAGGGGAATCACAACAGAGTTCAAGCCCAGGTGGACCCAGGCATCTCTTCAAATTGCCACACAAATGATGACAATTAAAACCCAAACACTCTCACATGGCCCTCTTCATCTTTTTATATAGACACTAATCATAACCTCTAGCTGGAGGTTTCCATGAGGGGCACAGCCCAAGACAGTGTCAAAAATAATCTCCCTTGTCCCTCATTTGCCTAAAGTCAGGGTGGCCTGGACAACGTTAGTGTGAACCAGAAGTGATCAAATAGGCCTGCCATTAATACTACTCCACTTCTCAAATTTGAGGCCTACTGACTGTGGGGTATAGATTTTTAGTGTGAATTGGAGTTATAAGAAAACCCAAGCACCTATTGTCTCCCCTCTGCAGCCCTTTGAAGAACTTATTTGACACAAATGATCCCTATTCTCACTTGATGGAGGTCAGGAATCTTACAGTTGAAGGCGAGAGGCTTCATCCACAATGACTGATCTTTTTTCCATTTAGGTTTTGGATGCCCACATGGGATCTTTCTTTACATTCATCAGGTGCTGAAAATCTAAACCACAGGCTCACACAGGGCCAAGAGGCTGATTCAGACACATCCATTTCCAAAGCAATGAAGCAAAGAGCCACAGGTGATGCCCATTCATTTCCATTTGAAAACTGTTTTCTTCAGGCTTCACAAAGGGGTGGCCTGAGGCAAAGACCTTTCTGACATTCAGAGCAACAGAACAATAGGTAATCAAAAGGCCCCAAGCAGGGTTTCTCCACGGAGACTTTCCTTGTTACTCTAATATGTGAGTTTTCTGAGTTGCTCGCCATTCCCTTCAGCTATCCAGTACATGGCCATGTCACAGAGCTTGGAGGTGGTACATATCTTGTACAAAAATACATGATACTAATCTTGAGAGTGGCCAGAATTCATGAAAAAATGGAAAATTAGGTAGATAGCAGGTGTTGCCCATGGATAAGGCAAGCCTCAGTCCATTCATTAATTGGAAAGGATGCATGCTGGGAAGCTTTCTACTAGACAAGACACACCCAATGAGCTATTTTTTTCTAATATCCACAAAGAAAAACACAGTGGGATACACAGACATAGAAACAGTCTCCTTGTCAAATGACTTACTGGAAACAGTCCACTCCAATCCAAACAAACCTCCTTTTTTACCTATTCTCAGAACATGGAAAAAAACCACAAACACAAACCAACACCCACAAATGCAACTCCTTCCCCCAAGTAGGTCTGTCACTATCTGGAGTGTCCTCTGACTGGTAGGCCATACGATGTTCCCCACAAATGGCCTTTCTGTCTCAGATCTGGTCTCCTTGGTCAACTCTGTGAAGTTGTCAGGAGGCAGTGGTGAGCCAATTCCTGTCCTCTCAGGAAAGACCCCTCTTCAGAGCTTTCTTAGTATTTGGCAACCCTTACATCAGTAGGTACCAAGAAAGACTGACTCTGTCCTTAGTAAATCCACACAAGTGAGCCCACTGCGACTGGGACTTGGACTGGCTCTGGTGCCTGGCTTCCTGGATCACAAAATTCAGAGAGTTCCATCACCAAGGAAATGAGGTGAGGTCACTACCTTCAGGAAATAAATGAGGTCCCTGTCTTGGCCACTACTTTGTCCTAACAGTTGCATCCTAGTGTCTCCTGACATGGAGGCTGCCCTACTTCCTGTGATACTTTCACATGTTAGAATGGTATAGAAACCATAGTCACCTGGGAACAGCTCTCCACACAGGCCTGCTTTGGTCCATCTTCCCTGCATTAAGAATAGAGAGGCTGACTCAGACACATCCTTTCATCCTGACCATGTTGTATGCCATGGAATATGACTTTTGTTCTCTCAGGTCTTTCATAGCTGCCTACATCTTCTCCAGTGATTATTTCTGCATGGATTTTGAGGTACTCAGCAGGTGGAAGATCTCCTAACTTCCTGTATTGTAATATCAACTTTATCCCTGCTCTTCTGTAAAGTGAGATTGAGGGAACATTGTATGGTTAGGGTTAATAGCATGTTCCATTTGGCTTAGGAATCATTCTGCTGGATGAATAATGGTATTGGGAACCAGCAATATTAATAAGAATATAGAGGTAAAATATAAGTATGAAAACAGAAATCAAGGTAATATTTGAAGCCCAGAAGGATTTGGGCTCTTGATTGGGATCCTTAGCTTGAGTAATGTTTTGCACCGAGGTCGATGCAAATCGATATACAATGGCATAAGACCCTGTACCTCAGATGATTGAATGTAGAAGAGAACATCCAGTGAAAAAGGGATAGTGTGTAGGATTAGAATGATAGTCAGTAGGTTTAGGAGGAAGAGTGAGTCTAGGATTTGGACCAAAAGTTCTTTAGCAATAGGTTTCGGTTAGAGAGTGAATATAAATGGCACCATATGTGAAAAGTTGGGCACAATGATGAACTGGGAAAAATATGTAGGAAGGCAGACATCAATAGAGACATTAGGAAATCAGGCAATGTATAACGTGAGTGATAAGATTTGACATTTTCAACAGGGTTGAGGTTGAATACATAATCTTAAAAAGAAACAAAAATGTAGTCACCAATTGGATTGACATTTGAGAGCATTAGGCAAACTGGACATGGATGTTTTTAGTAATCTATGTTCACTTTCCATTGAGGCTTTATTGCAATCATAATGGTGACCTTTGCATTTTGTGTCCAGAATATTACTGTGATAATATGTATATGTAGATCAGGTGTCATGAGTATTTCTTCCACCTTTTCTGGGAGCAATATTTTGAAAACATATAAATTAGTACTGGGGATACTAAGAGGTTTACCCTGTGTTGATGAATATAGAGATGATGCATTAATAGACCATACTGTGAAAAAATTATGTGACTGGTTCCAAATTTACATAATGGATTGTTTTAATATCTGAAAATATAGACGAAATCATATATTGATATATGTACATTCATTCCAACAAGTTATATATCTAATGGTATTATTAGGGTTACCGTTTATCATGAATAGTGTGTGAGTTTTGCTTCAAAAATGATAATGGAATCGAAAATAATGTGTTTAGAAAGAAGTCTAGTGAAAAGACCAGTCAAGAAACATAGAGGAATATATGTGTTCCGAAGGAGGAAGTGATTGAAAGTAAAACAAATATTTATAAATTTGTGAACTTGTGAATGAAAGGATATATTTTATGATGTCCATAAACTGAATAAATAATAACGTACCAAGTTTGAATAAAAATGAACTTTAAAAAACACATCATATCCAATAGGAATGTATTTGCATTGATGTTAAACTTGGTCAGTTAGTCTAGAAATATTAGGATTTGTAAGAACCCTTCCCTGAATTTAGTTTTCAGTACTAGGAAACAAATATGTATTTCAGTGGATGTATATTTCTGAGAATAAACTTGTTAAAAGTTGATTATAAATCCACATATATGAATATGAATGAATTCAGGTGGTGTATAAGAAGACATATATTTCATATTTTGGAAAATCTGGAGACTATATATATATATATATATATATATATATATACAGAGAGAGAGAGAGAGAGAGAGACAAACACACACACATTATAATGTCGCAATATATATGTCAATCGAAATTCATCATGAAAAATAACTCATCCGCATATCCCAAAATATTCATTTTACTGAACATGGATGTATGTATAATGTTGTTCATCTAGGAAGCTCACCCATGGGTTGAATTTTCTGTACCAACAGCGTTTAGGAGGAGTGATCTCTTCTCACAAATAGTATCTGCCAAGTCAGCCACCTTACAAGAATGTACGTGTGAAACCAGGTAGGATTCTATTTGTGCATATAAAAATACATGTGCTTAATGGCTACAAAGAAAGGGAGACAGGAATTCATATATTTCTTAACTTTAAAAACACATGGAATAGTGTGTAGTGTCCCTCTTTATCCCTTTTGATTAACTTTGGCTTAAATAAAAGAATTTTATTGAGAATTTTTGTATATATCTTTGTCAGGAATATTGCTCTGAAGATTTCTTTCCTTGATGTGTCTTTGTCTGATTTTGGTATGTGAGTGATAATAGCCTCATGGAATGAGTTTGGAGGAGTTCCATCCTTTTCTAATTTATGGAATAATTTGAGGAGTATTGTGATGAATGCTTCTTTGAAGGTCTTGTAGAACATGGCTGAGAATCTGTCTGTTCCTGGGCTTTGCTTGATTGGTAGGCTGTTGACAGCAACTTCTATTTCATTGCTTGAAATTGATTTGTTTAAATTGTTCACGTCCTACTAATTAAGTTTGGGTATATCTCTAAAATTTTATTGATGTCATCATGGTATTTTAATTTATTAGACTATAAATTTTCAAATTAGTTTTCAATTATTCTCTGTATTTTAGTTGTGTACTCTGTAAAAGTTCCTTTATGATCCTTAATTTTAGTAATTTGAGGTTTTTTTTTCTTCATTAGCTTGGTTAAGGAAGTGTCAATTTTATTTATTTTTCGAAGATTAAATTTTGTGTTGTGTCAAAAAAAATAACACATGGAAAATTATTTCAATAAATTGAATAGATTTATAACTCCTACCTTATATTATGCAAAAGGCAAGTCCAACTATACACCATGTCTCTTCTGAAATGCTTGTATCTATTCTGTTTGGGTTCTTTTTCTCCATTATATTAGTATTAGTGGTAAGAGTCTCGTAGGGTATATGAATGTTTCTGAGAATAATCTTGTGAAAAGATAATTATAAATCCACATTCATGAATATGAATATGAATATGAAAAATTCAGGAAGTGCAAAATAAGACACATATATTTCATATTTTGAAAAATTTGGAGAGTATATCTATATTTATATCTATATACCTATATCTATATCTATATCTATCTATCTATCTATATATATATATATATACACACACACACACACACACACACACACAAAACACTCACAGACATTAAAAAGTACCAATATAAATGCCAATCGAAATTCATCAGTAAATATATATCATCCACAAATGCAAAAAATATTTATTTTACTGAACATGAGTTTATATATAATGTTTTTCTAATAGGACGCTCTCCTATAGGTTGAATTTTCATTTCCAAAAGCATTTAGGAGGAGTGAACTCTTCTCACAATTTGTATCTGCCAAGACAGCCACCTCACAAAAATGTACGTGTGATACCTGGTAGGATTCTATATATGCATATAAATATACATGTGTGAATAGGCTACAGAAAAGGGAAACAAGAATTCACATATTTGTTAAGTTTAAAAACATATGGACAATATTTCAATTAAAATTTGACTAGATTTATAACTCCAACCTTATATAAGGCAAATGTCAAGTCCAACTATACAACATGTCTCCTCTGAAGTGCTTGTATTTCTATTGTGTTGGGTTAATTTTCCCGATTATATTAGGATGAATAGTCTGAGTCTACTAGGTATGGGTTAGTGTCAGGGATTCAGTACTTCGAATGAAAAATTGGAAAATGAATCCAATGTGTATGTAAATATATGCTGCACAAATATCCTCCCGCTCTCATCCAGAACAATGCCTTGACATTACCTTCACCACAAGTAAGACACAACTAGAGGAGAAGAGTTACAAAATCAGTGAATACATATCTGGAATGGAAAATGCTCAGGAGTTCACATTCTGGAGGTGGTAGAGGAGTTTCAAAAAGTAAGGGACAGGGTAAACACTCCACAAACATGGAGCTCTGCTGGCCTAAAAACTTTTTGAGAAACTGCCTCTGAGCTTCTGCACTTGAAATATATGTTGTTTTCAGGAGATTTGGCTTCCTTTGTAGTGAGACCATCAAAGCTGGGTCTACATCTATGTGACCTGGAGGACATGGTTTCTTATTTTCCAATGAACAAGATGAAGCAGTGCTGAATCCTCTCTTTGTAAGTAAACTGAGGCCAATGGGGAATAAGTGTCTCCCCATGTGGACTGTGAAGCCATTTGGTCCTCCTCCACTTTTGTGGAGTTTTTGCTGCTGCACTGTGAGTTTGGTATTTGTTTCACGAAATACTAGAAGCTAAACTGGGACACAGTGCTGGAGGGAGTTCTGTCACGTGTGGTGGGTCAGGGTCTGCAAGAGAATGCACCAACTAGGCTTCTATCTCTCACAGCTTTCCCCATTGCCCCCTTGTCCATATCAACCTGATTCTTAATTTTCCTCTGAAAACTCTCCATATAACAAGATGCCTTTACATATAAGGGTCTGCTGGCAGCACCATGTCAGTTACAAGCCATTTGGAATCCAATGGTAGATCTACAAGGCCCTTCCACGAATGTTTTATCAAACACCTCTCCACCACTGCTCTAGACCCACTACTCAGCAGGCTCCAAACTACTGGCATCTCTGTTCTACACCATTTTCATGAAACTCAGTAAATCAAGGCACTGTCTGGTATAATTATGATCAGCAAAAGGACATCCAATGTTTCTCCAGTGCCACCTGGTCATAGGTATTTCAAAAATTTCATGGTATTTATCTAGCCATTTTTCAAGCATGAAGTTGGAGGCACTGTGGGTTTCAATTCATTCAGCAAAGATTAAACGGTGAGGAAGCTCATTTCAATAAAATCTCTGGAGAACTCTCACAGGCAAGGCTTCCCAAAGAGTGGACAAAAGGTCACATTAGGCGAGGCCCATTGAGGTCTATAATGTGAGGTCCATGTGTGTTTTGACTCTCAACTATGGCTGCCATTTCTTTAAGGATAAAATCATGTGATATCCTTGCTGAGATTCCCAGGCCTCTGTGGAAATCCACCCGGGGCCTAGGTCTCAGTTTCCAAGAGCGACTTTCATGCATGGCCTCTTAAAATCCCAACAAAATTCATGGCAATGCTTCTCTGAGTTCAGTTCCAAAACCCAGTCTCTAAGGGGAATCACACCAGAGTTCAAGCCCACGTGGACACAGTCATTTATTCCAATGCCACACAAATGAGCAACATTAAAACCAAAACACTCCCACATAGCCCTCATCTTATGCCATATAATCAATCATCTTAACATCTGGCTGGAGGTTTCCATGAGGGGCGCAGCCCAAGACAGTGTCCAAAATCAGCTCGTTTGCCCCTCATTTGCCTAAAGTCAGGGTAGGCTGGACACCGTTTCTGTGAACCAGGAGTGAACAAATAAACCTGCCGTTAATACTTCTGTATTTCTCCAATTTGAGGTCTACTGATTTTAGGTATCAATTCTTTAGGTGATTTAGAGTCAAGCGAAAACACAAGCACCTCTGCAGGGCTTTGAAGAACTCATTTGACCCAAATAATCCCTATTCTCATTTGATAGAGTGCAGCAACCTAACAGAGGAAGGCAAGAGACTTCATCCAAAATGAATGATATTTTTTGCCATTGTGGTTTTGGAAGCTCACATGGGATCATTCTTAAGATCCATCAGGTGCTGAGAATCTAAGCCACAGCCACACACAGGTCCAAGAGGCTGATAAAGACACATCCCTTTCCAAAGCAATTAAGCTAAGAGCCACAGGTGAGGCCCATTCATTTCCATTTGAAAACTGTTTTCTTCAGGCTTCACAATGGGGTGGCCTGAGGCAAAGACCTTCCTGACATTCAGTGCAACACAACAATAAGTAAGCAAAAAGCCCAAAGCAGTGTTTCTGCACTGAGACTTTCCTGGTCACACTGATATCTGAGTTTTCTGAGATGCTCGCCATTCTCTTCAACTATCCAGTACATGGCCATGTCACAGAGCTTGGATGTGGTACATATTTTGGACACAAATCCATGAGTCTATTCTGGAGAGTGGCCAGAATTCAGGAAGAAAACAACAACTTAGAAAGATAGCAGGTGTTGCACATCGATAAGACAAGCTGCAGTCCATTCATATATTGGGCAGGATGAATTATGGGAAGATTTATACTAGACAGGACACATCCATTAATGCATTCTCTTTTCTAATGTCTACAACAACGGACACAGTGGGATACACAGAAACAGAAACACTCGCCTTGTCAAATGACTTACTAGAAACTGTCCACTCCAAACCAAACAAAACGCCTTTCCTATCTATTCTCAGAACATGAGACAAAAGAACAAACCCACACCCACTCCCACAAAGGCACCTCCTGCCCCCGAGTAGGTCTTTGACTATCCGAAGTATCCTCTGACTGGTGGGCCATACTATGTTCCCCCGACATGGCCTGTCTTCTCTCAGATCATGTTTCTTTGAACAACTCTGTGAAGATGTCAGGAAAAAGTGGTTAGCCACTACCTGTTTTCTCAGGAAAGGTCCATCTTCAGAGCTCTCCTGGCATTTGGCCATCCTCACATCATTAGGTACCAAGAAAACTGACTCTGTCCTTGGTAAATCCAAACAAGTGAGCCCACTGGGCCTGGGACTGGGACTGCCTCTGGGTGCCTGGCTTCTTGCATACAAAGTTCAGAGAGTTCCATCACTAAGGAAATGAGGTATGTCACATTCTTTGGAACTGAATGAGGTCACTGCCTTGGCAACCACTTTGTCCTAACAGTTGCTTCCAAGGGTTACATAAGATGGAGGTTTCCCCTACTTTCTGTGACACTTTCATAAGGTAGAATGTATATCAACCATTGGCACCCAGGAACAGCTCTCCACTCAGGCCTGGATTGTTCCACCTTGTCTACAATAAGAAGAGAGAGGCAGATTCAGACACATCCCTTCATCCTGACCAGGTTGTTTGCCATGGAAGATGACTTTTGCTCTCTCAGGTGCTTCATACCTGCCTACAACTTCTCCAGGTATCATTTGTGCATGGACATTTGAGGTTCTCATCTGGTGGAAGATCCCCAACTTTCCTGTATTGTAAGAACCCCTCTGTCCCTGCTCTTCTGTAAAATGATTGAGGGAACAGTGTATACTTGGGGTTAAAAACAGGTTTGATTTGGTGACGAATGATTCTGTGCGATGAATAATGGGATTGGGAACCTGCAATATTTACAAGAATATAGAGGGGAAATATAAGTATGAAAACAGAAATCTAGGTATGATATGAAGCCCAGAAGGGTTTTGCTCTTGATTGGGATACTTAGCTTTGAATTATGTTCTGCAAAGGTGTCTCAGATAATTCGAATTACAATGGCATAGGACGTTGTACATTGGATGATAGAATTTAGAAGAGAACATCAGGTCAAAAAGGGATATTCAGTAGGATTAGGAAGATAGTCGGTAGGTTTAGGAAGAAGAGTGAGTATAGGATTTGGACCAAAAGTTCTTTAGCAATAGACTTTTGGTTATAGAGTGAATGTAAATGTCAGCACATATGAAGAGTCAGTCACTATGTTGAACTGGGGAAAATATGTAGAAAAGCAGATATCAATAGAAACATTACGAAATCAGGCAAAGTATAAAGTGAGGGATAGAATTAGACATTTTCAACAGTGTTGAGTTTGAATATATAAATTAGGAAAAAACAAATATGTAGTCACCAATAGGATTGACAATTGACAGCATTAGGCAACCTGGACAAGAATGTTTTTAGAAATCTATGTTCACTTTCCATTTAGGCTTTGGTACAATCATAAGTGTGACCTTTCCATTTTTTGTCCAGAATATTACTGTGATAATGAGGTGACATGAGTATTTCTTTCACCATTTCTGGGAGAAACATATTGAAGATGTAATATTAGAATCGGGGTAAAAAGAGGTGTACCGTGTTTCTATGAACATAGAAAAAAAGCATGAATAGACCATACTGTGAATAAATAATATAATTTTTTCAACTTTAAATAATTAATTGAACTGATATCTGAAAAATTAAAGGAAATCTTATATTGATATACAATCATTCATTCCAACTAGTTATATATCTATTGGAAATATTAGTGTTTTGGTTTATCATGAAGAGTGTGTGAGTTTTGCTTCAAAATGATTATGGAAATTCAAAATTATGTGTTTGGAAAGAAGTCTGCTGAAAAGACCAGTCAAGAAACCCTGACAATACATGTGTTCTGAAGCAAGAAGTGATTAAAGTTGAAACAAATGCCTATTAGTTTGTGAACTTGTGCATGCAATGTATATCCTATGATGTGAAAAAACTGAAGAAACAATAATGTACCAGTGTCGAATACAAATGAATGACAAATTACATATCATGTCCCATAGGAGTCTTCTTAAATTGATGTTAGACTGGGTCAGTTACTGTAGAGTAATTAGGATTTGTATGCACCATTCACTCTAGTTAGGTTTCAGTACTATGAAACAAATATGTATTTGAGGTGGATGAATATTTCTGATTATAATCTTGTGAAAAGTTGATTATAAATCCACATACATGTACATGAATGAATTTAGAGAGTATATATTAGACACATTTTTTCAGATTTTGAAAAATTTGGAGAGTATATATATATATCTATGTCTATACACACACACAGACACACAAACACACACAATCACAGACATTGAAAAGTATTGAAAAGACATTGAAAAGGATGAATATTTCTGATTATAATCTTGTGAAAAGTTGATTATAAATCCACATACATGAACATGAATGAATTTAGAGAGTATATATTAGACAAATTTTTTCATATTTTGAAAAATTTGGAGAGTATATCTATATCTATATCTATATACACACACACACACACACACACACACACTCACAGACATTGAAAAGTACCAATATAAATGCCAATCGAAATTCATCAGTAAACATATATCATCCACAGATGCAAAAATATTTATTTTCCTGAACATGAGTTTATGCATAATGTTGTTCTACTAGGACGCTCTCCTATAGGTTGAATTTTCATTTTCAACAGCATTTAGGACGAGTGAACTCTTCTCACAATTTGTATCAGCCAAGACCACCACCTCACAAAAATGTACTTGTGATACCTGGTAGGATTCTATATATGCATATAAATATACATGTGTGAATAGGCTACAGAAAAAGGAAACAAGAATTCACATATTTATTAAGTTTAAAAACAGATGGAGAATATTTAAATTAAAATTTGACAAGATTTATAACTCCTACCTTATATAATGCAAATGTCAAGTCCAACTATACAACATGTCTCCTCTGAAGTGCTTGTATTTCTATTGTGTTTGGTTAATTTTCCCCATTATATTAGGATGAATAGTCTGAGTCTAATAGGTAAGGGTTAGTGTCAGGGATTCAGTACTTCGAATGGAAAATTGGAAAATGAATCCAATGTGTATGTAAATATATGCTGCACAAATATCCTCCCGCTCTCATCCAGAACAATGCCTTGACATTACCTTCACCCCAAGTAAGACAAAATTAGAGGAGAAGAGTTACAAAATCAGTGAATACATATCTGGAATGGAAAATGCTCAGGAGTTCACAACCTTGGAGGTGGTAGAGGAGTTTCCAAAAGTAAGGGACAGGGTAAACACTCCACAAACATGGAGCTCTGCTGGCCTAAAAACTATTTGAGAAACTGCCTCTGAGCTTCCGCACTTGAAATATATGTTGTTTTCAGGAGATTTGGCTTCCTTTGTAGTGAGACCATCAAAGCTGGGTTTGCATCTATGTGACCTGGAGGACATGGTTTCTTATTTTACAATGAACAAGAACAAGCAGTGCTGAATCCTCTCTTTGTAGGTAAACTGAGGCCACTGGGGACTAAGTATCTCCCCGTGGGGACTGTGAAGCCATTTGGTCCTCCTCCAGTTTTTGTGGTTTTTAGGCTGCTGCACTGTGAGTTTGGTATTTGTTTCACGAAATACTAGGAGCTAAACTGGGACACAGTGCTGGAGGGAGTTCTGTCACGTGTGGTGGGTCAGGGTCTGCAAGAGAATGCACCAACTAGGCTTCTATCTCTCACAGCTTGCCCCATTGTCCCCTTGTCCATATCAACCTGATTCTTAATTTTCCTCTGAAAACTCTCCATATAACAAGATGCCTTTACATATAAGGGTCTGCTGGCTGCACCATGTCAGTTACAAGCCATTTGGAATCCAATGGTAGATCCACATGGCCCTACTATGGATGTTTTATCAAACACCTCCCCACCACTGCTCTAGACCCACTACTCAGCAGGCTCCAACTTACTGGCATCTCTGTTCTACACCATTTTCATGAAACTCAGTAAATCAAGGCACTGTCTGGTATACTCATGATCAGCAACAGGACATCCAATGTTTCTCCAATGCCACCTGGTCATAGGAATTTCAAAAATTTCATCGTATTTATCTAGCCATTTTTCAAGCATGAAGTTGGAGGCACTGTGGGTTTCAATTCATTCAGCAAACATTAAATGGTGAGGAAGCTCATTTCAATGAAATCTCTGGAGAAATCTCACAGGCAAGGCTTCCAAAATAATGGACAAAAGGTCACATTAGGCCAGGCCCATTGAGGTCTACAATGTGAGGTGCATGTGTGTTTTGACTCTCAACTATGGATGCCATTTCTTTAAGAATAAAATCATGTGATATCCTTGCTGAGATTCCCAGGCCTCTGTGGAAATCTACCCGGGGCCTAGGTCTCAGTTTCCAAGAGCGACTTTCATGCGTGGCCTCTTAAAATCGCAACAAAATTCATAGCAATGCTTCTCTGAGTTCAGTTCCAAAACCCAGTGTCTAAGGGGAATCACACCAGAGTTCAAGCCAACGTGGAACCAGTCATTTTTTCCAATGCCACACAAATGACCAACATTAAAACCAAAACACTCCCACATGGCCCTCACCTTATTCCATATAGTCAATCATCTTAACCTCTGGCTGGAGGTTTCCATGAGGGGTGCAGCCCAAGACAGTTCCAAAATCAGCTCGTTTGCCCCTCATTTGCCTAAAGTCAGGGTAGCCTGGACACCGTTGCTGTGAACCAGGAGTGAACAAATAAGCCTGCCATTAATACTTCTATGTTTCTCCAATTTGAGGGCTACTGATTTTAGGTATCGATTCTTTAGGTGATTTAGAGTCATGCGAAAACACAAGCACCTCTGCAGGGGTTTGAGGAACTCATTTGACTCACAGAATCCCTATTCTCATTTGTTGGAGTGCAGGAACCTAACAGAGGAAGGCAAGAGTCTTCATCCACAATGAATGATATTTTTTGCCATTCTGGTTTTGGAAGCTCACATGGGATCATTCTTAAGATCCATCAGGTGCTGAGAATCTAAGTCACAGCCACACACAGGTCCAAGAGGCTGATAAAGACACATCCATTCCAAAGCAATTAAGCAAAGAGCCACAGGTGAGGCCCATTCATTTCCATTTGAAAACTGTTTTCTTCAGGCTTCACAAAGGGGTGGCCTGATGCAAAGACCTTCCTGACATTCAGTGCAACACAACAATAAGTAAGCAAAAAGCCCAAGGCAGTGTTTCTGCACTGAGACTTTCCTGGTCACACTGATATCTGAGTTTTCTGAGATGCTCGCCATTCTCTTCAACTATCCTTTACATGGCCATGTCACAGAGCTTGGAGGTGGTAAATATTTTGGACACAAATCCCTGAGCCGATTCTGGAGAGTGGCCAGAATTCAGGAAGAAAACAACAACTTAGAAAGATAGCAGGTGTTGCACATCGATAAGACAAGCTGCAGTCCATTCATATATTGGGCAGGATGAATTATGGGAAGATTTATACTAGACAGGACACATCCATTAATGCATTCTCTTTTCTAATGTCTACAACAACGGAAACAGTGGGATACACATAAACAGAAACACTCACCTTGTCAAATGACTTACTAGAAACTGTCTGCTCCAAACCAAACAAACCGCGTTTTCGATCTATTCTCAGAACATAAGACAAAACAACAAACCCACACCCACTCCCACAAAGGCACCTCCTTCCCCCAAGTAGGTCTGTGACTATCCGGAGTGTCCTCTGACTGGTGGGCCATACTATGTTCCCCCGAAATGGCCTGTCTTCTCTCAGATCTTGTTTCCTTGACCAACTCTGTGAAGATGTCAGGAAAAAGTGGTTAGCCACTACCTGTTTTCTCAGGATAGGTCCATCTTCAGAGCTCTCCTGGCATTTGGCCATCCTCACATCATTAGGTACCAAGAAAACTGACTCTGTCCTTGGTAAATCCAAACAAGTGAGCCCACTGGGCCTGGGACTGGGACTGCCTCTGGGTGCCTGGCTTCTTGGATACCAAGTTCAGAGAGTTCCATCACCAAGGAAATGAGGTATGTCACATTCTTTGGAACTGAATGAGGTCACTGCCTTGGCAACCACTTTGTCCTAACAGTTGCTTCCAAGGGTTACATAAGATGGAGGTTTCCCCTACTTCCTGTGACACTTTCATAAGGTAGAATGTATATCAACCATTGGCACCTGGGAACAGCTCTCCACTCAGGCCTGGATTGTTCCACCTTGTCTACAATAAGAAGAGAGAGGCAGATTCAGACACATCCTTTCATCATGACCAGGTTGTTTGCCATGGAAGATGACTTTTGCTCTCTCAGGTGCTTCATACCTGCCTACAACTTCTCCAGGTATCATTTGTGCATGGACATTTGAGGTTCTCATCTGGTGGAAGATCCCCAACATTCCTGTATTGTAAGAACCCCTCTGTCCCTGCTCTTCTGTAAAATGATTGAGGGAACAGTGTATACTTGGGGTTAAAAACAGGTTTGATTTGGTGACGAATGATTCTGTGTGATGAATAATGGGATTGGGAACCTGCAATATTTACAAGAATATAGAGGGGAAATATAAGTATGAAAAAAGAAATCTAGGTATGCTTTGAAGCCCAGAAGGGTTTTGCCCTTGATTGGGATACTTAGCTTTGAATTATGTTCTGCAAAGATGTCTCAGATAATTTGATATACAATGGCATAGGACCTTGTACATTGGATGATTGAATTTAGAAGAGAACATCCAGTCAAAAAGGGATATTCAGTAGGATTAGGAAGATAGTCGGTAGGTTTAGGAAGACGAGTGAGTATAGGATTTGGACCAAAAGTTCTTTAGCAATAGACTTTTGGTTATAGAGTGAATGTAAATGTCAGCACATATGAAGAGTCAGTCATTATGTTGAACTGGGGAAAATATGTAGAAAAGCAGATATCAATGGAAACATTACGAAATCAGGCAAAGTATAAAGTGAGGGATAGAATTAGACATTTTCAACAGGGTTGAGTTTCAATATATAAATTAGGAAAAAACAAATATGTAGTCACCAATAGGAGTGACAATTGACAGCATTAGGCAACCTGGACATGGATGTTTTTAGAAATCCATGTTCACTTTCCATTTAGGCTTTGGTACAATCATAAGTGTGACCTTTCCATTTTTTGTCCAGAATATTACTGTGATAATGAGGTGACATGAATATTTCTTTCACCATTTCTGGGAGCAATATATTGAAGATGTAAAATTAGAATCGGGGGTACAAATGGGTGTACCCTGTTTCTATGAACATAGAGAAAAACCACGAATAGACCATACTATGAGTAAATAATATAACATTTTTGAACTTTAAATAATGAATTGAACTGATATCTGAAAAATTAAAGAAAATTGTATATTGATATACAATCATTCATTCCAACCAGTTATATATCTAATGGAAATATTAGTGTTTTGGTTTATCATGAAGAGTGTGTGAGTTTTGCTTCAAAATGATTATGGAAATTCAAAATAATGTGTTTGGAAAGAAGTCTCATGAAAAGACCAGTCAAGAAACCCTGACAATACATGTGTTCTGAAGCAAGAAGTGATTAAAGTTGAAACAAATGCCTATTAATTTGTGAACTTGTGGATGAAATGTATATCCTATGATGTGCAAAAACTGAAGAAAAAATAATGTTCCAGTGTCGAATACAAATGAATGACAAATTACATATCATGTCCCATAGGAGTCTACTTGCATTGATGTTAGACTGGGTCAGTTACTGTTGTTAATTAGGATTTGTATGCACCTTTCACTGAAGTTAGTTTTCAGTACTACAAAACAAATATGTATTTCAGGTGGATGAATATTTCTGATTATAATCTTGTGAAAAGTTGATTATAAATCAACATACATGAACATGAATGAATTTAGAGAGTGTATACTAGACACATATATTTCATATTTGGAAAACTTTGGAGAGTATATCTATATCTATATCTATACACACACACACACACACACACACACACACACAACACTCACAGACATTAAAAAGTACCAATATAAATGCCAATCGAAATTCATCACTAAATATATATCATCCACAGATGCAAAAATATTTATGTTACTGAACATGAGTTTATGTATAATGTTGTTCTTCTAGGACGCTCTCTTATAGGTTGAATTTTCATTTCCAACAGCATTTAGGAGGAGTGAACACTTCTCACAATTTGTATCTGCCAAGACATCCAACTTACAAAAATGTAGGTGTGATACCTGGTAGGATTCTATATATGCATATAAATATACATGTGTGAATAGGCTACAGAAATTGGAAACAAGTATTCACATATTTGTTAAGTTTAAAAACACATGGAGAATATTTCAATTAAAATTTGACTAGATGTATAACTCCTACCTTATATAATGCAAATGTCAAGTCCAACTATAGAACATGTCTCCTCTGAAGTGCTTGTATTTCTATTGTGTTGGGTTAATTTTCCCCATTATATTAGGATGAATAGTCTGAGTCTACAAGGTATGGGTTAGTATCAGGGATTCAGTACTTCGAATGAAAAATTGGAAAATGAATCCAATGTGTATGTAAATATATGCTGCACAAATATCCTCCCGCTCTCATCCAAAACAATGCCTTGACATTACCTTCACCCCAAGTAAGACACAATTAGAGGAGAAGAGTTACAAAATCAGTGAATACATATCTGGAATGGAAAATGCTCAGGAGTTCACAACCTTGGAGGTGGTTTAGGATTTTCCAAAAGTAAGGGACATGGTAAACACTCCACAAACATGTAACTCTGCTGGCCTAAAAACTTTTTGAGAAACTGCCTCTGAGCTTCCGCACTTGAAATATATGTTGTTTTCATGAGATTTGGCTTCCTTTGTAGTGAGACCATCAAAGCTGGGTCTGCATCTATGTGACCTAGAGGACATGGTTTCTTATTTTCCAATGAACAAGATGAAGCAGTGCTGAATCCTCTCTTTATAGGTAAACGGAGGCCACTGGGGACTAAGTGTCTCCCCGTCTCCCCGTGTGGACTGTGAAGCCATTTGGTCCTCCTCCACTTTTTGTGGTGTTTAGGCTGCTGCACTGTGAGTTTGGTATTTGATTCACAAAATACTAGCAGCTAAACTGGGACACAGTGCTGGAGGGAGTTCTGTCACGTGTGGTGGGTCACGGTCTGCAAGAGAATGCACCAACTAGGCTTCTATCTCTCACAGCTTGCCCCATTGCCCCCTTGTCCATATCAACCTGATTCTTAATTATCCTCTTAAAACTCTCCATATAACAAGATGCCTTTACATATAAGGGTCTGCTGGCAGCACCATGTCAGTTACAAGCCATTTGGAATCCAATGGTAGATGCACATGGTCCTACCACGGATGTTTTATCAAACGCCTCCGCACCACTGCTCTAGACCCACTACTCAGCAGGCTCCAACTTACTGGCATCTCTGTTCTACACCATTTTCATGAAACTCAGTAAATCAAGGCACTGTCTGGTATACTCATGATCAGCAACAGGACATCCAATGTTTCTCCAGTGTCACCTGGTCATAGGAATATCAAAAATTTCATGGTATTTATCTAGCCATTTTTCAAGCATGAAGTTGGAGGCACTGTGGGTTTCAATTCATTAGGCAAACATTAAATGGTTAGGAAGCTCATTTCAATGAAATCTCTGGAGAACTGTTACAGGCAAGGCTTCCCAAAGAATGGACAAAACGTCACATTAGCCCAGGCCCATTGAGGTCAACAATGTGAGGTCCATGTGTGTTTTGACTCTCAATTATGGCTGCCATTTCTTTAAGAATAAAATCATGTGATATCCTTGCTGAGATTCCCAGGCCTCAGTGGAAATCTACCCGGGGCCTAGGTCTCAGTTTCCAAGAGCGACTTTCATGCGTGGCCTCTTAAAATCCCAACAAAATTCATGGCAATGCTTCTCTGAGTTCAGTTCCAAAACCCAGTGTCTAAGGGGAATCACACCAGAGTTCAAGCCCACGTGGACCCAGTCATTTTTTCCAATGCCACACAAATGACCAATATTAAAACCAAAACACTCCCACATGGCCCTCACCTTATTCCATATAGTCAATCATCTTAACCTCTGGCTGGAGGTTTCCATGAGGGACGCAGCCCAAGACAGTGTCCAAAATCAGCTCGTTTGCCCCTCATTTGCCTAAAGTCAGGGTAGCCTGGACACCGTTGCTGTGAACCAGGAGTGAACAAATAAGCCTGCCGTTAATACTTCTGGGTTTCTCCAATTTGAAGCCTACTGATTTTAGGTATGGATTCTTTAGGTGATTTAGAGTCATGCGAAAACACAAGCACCTCTGCAGGGATTTGAAGAACTCATTTGACTCACAGAATCCCTGTTCTCATTTGTTGGAGTGCAGGAACCTAACAGAGGAAGGCAAGAGACTTAATCCACAATGAATGATATTTTTTAGCCATTTTGGTTTTGGAAGCTCACATGGGATCATTCTTAAGATCCATCAGGTGCTGAGAATCTAAGTCACAGCCACACACAGGTCCAAGAGGCTGATAAAGACACATCCCTTTCCAAAGCAATTAAACAAAGAGCCACAGGTGAGGCCCATTCATTTCCATTTGAAAACTGTTTTCTTCAGGCTTCACAAAGGGGTGGCCTGAGGCAAAGACCTTCCTGACATTCAGTGCAACACAACAATAAGTAAGCAAAAGGCCCAAAGCAGGGTTTCTGCACTGAGACTTTCCTGGTCACACTGAAATCTGAGTTTTCTGAGATGCTCGCCATTCTCTTCAGCTATCCAGTACATGGCCATGTCACAGAGCTTGGAGGTGGTAAATATTTTGGACACAAATCCCTGAGCCTATTCTGGAGAGTGGCCAGAATTCAGGAAGAAAACAACAACTTAGAAAGATAGCAGGTGTTGCACATTGATAAGACAAGCTGCAGTCCATTCATATGTTGGGCAGGATGAATTATGGGTAGATTTATACTAGACAGGACACATCCATTAATGCATTCTCTTTTCTAATGTCTACAACAACGGACACAGTGGGATACACATAAACAGAAACACTCGCCTTGTCAAATGACTTACTAGAAACTGTCTGCTCCAAACCAAACAAACCGCCATTTCTATCTATTCTCAGAACCTGAGACAAAACAACAAACCCAAACCCACTCCCACAAAGGCACCTCCTTCCCCAAAGTAGGTCTGTGACTATCTGGAGTGTCCTCTGACTGGTGGGCCATACTATGTTCCCCCGAAATCGCCTGTCTTCTCTCAGATCTTGTTTCCTTGACCAACTCTGTGAAGATGTCAGGAAAAAGTGGTTAGCCACTACCTGTTTTCTCAGGAAAGGTCCATCTTCAGAGCTCTCCTGGCATTTGGCCATCCTCACATCATTAGGTACCAAGAAAAATGACTCTGTCCTTGGTAAATCCAAACAAGTGAGCCCACTGGGACTGGGACTGGGACTGTCTCTGGGTGCCTGCCTTCTTGGATACCAAGTTCAGAGATTTCCATCACCAAGAAATGAGGTATGTCACATTCTTTGGAACTGAATGAGGTCACTGCCTTGGCAACCACTTTGTCCTAACAGTTGCTTCCAAGGGTAACATAAGATGGAGGTTGCCCCAACTTCCTGTGACACTTTCATAAGGTAGAATGTATATCAACCATTGGCACCCGGGAACAGCTCTCCACTCAGGCCTGGATTGGTCCACCTTCTCTACAATAAGAAGAGAGAGGCAGATTCAGACATATCCCTTCATCATGACCAGGTTGTTTGCCATAAAAGATGACTTTTGCTCTCTCAGGTGCTTCATACCTGCCTACAACTTCTCCAGGTATCATTTTTGCATGGACATTTGAGGTTCTCATCAGGTGGAAGGTCCCCAACTTTCCTGTATTGTCAGAACCACTCTGCCCCTGCACTTCTGTAAAATGATTGAGGAAACAGTGTATACTTGGGGTTAAAAACAGGTTTGATTTGGTGACGAATGATTCTGTGCGATGAATAATGGTATTTGGAACCTGCAATATTTACAAGAATATAGAGGTGAAATATAAGTATGAAAACAGAAATCTACGTATGATTTGGAGCCCAGAAGGGTTTTGTCCTTGATTGGGATACTTAGCTTTGAATTATGTTCTGCAAAGATGTCTCAGATAATTCGATATACAATGGTATAGGACCTTGTACATTGGTTGATTGAATTTAGAAGAGAACATCCAGTCAACGAGATATTCAGTAGGATTAGGAAGATAGTCCGTAGGTTTAGGAAGAAGAGTGAGTATAGGATTTGGACCAAAACTTCTTTAGCAATAGACTTTTGGTTATAGAGTGAATGTAAATGTCAGCACATATGAAGAGTCAGTCACTATGTTGAACTTTGGAAAATATGTAGAAAAGCAGATATCAATAGAAACATTACGAAATCAGGCAAAGTATAAAATGAGTGATAGAAGTAGACATTTTCAACAGGGTTGAGTTTGAAAATATAAATTAGGAAAAAACAAATATGTAGTCACCAATAGGATTAACATTTGACAGCATTAGGCAACCTGGACATGGATGTTTTTAGAAATCCATGTTCATTTTCCATTTAGGCTTTGGTACAATCATAAGTGTGACCTTTCCATTTTTTGTCCAGAATATTACTGTGATAATGAGGTGACATGAGTATTTCTTTTACCATTTCTGCGAGCAATATATTGAAGATGTAAAATTAGAATCGTGGTTACAAAGAGGTGTACCCTGTTACTATGAAAATAGAGAAAAAGCATGAATAGACCATACCGTGAATAAATAATATAACTTTATTGAACTTTAAATAATGAATTGAACTGATATCTGAAAAATTAAAGGAAATCGTATATTGATATACAATCATTCATTCCAACCAGTTATATATCTAATGGAAATATTAGTGTTTTGGTTTATCATGAAGAGTGTGTGAGTTTTGCTTCAAAATGATTATGGAAATTCAAAATAATGTGTTTGGAAAGAAGTCTCATGAAAAGACCAGTCAAGAAACCCTGACAATACATGTGTTCTGAAGCAAGAAGTGATTAAAGTTGAAACAAATGCCTATTAATTTGTGAACTTGTGGATGAAATGTATATCCTATGATGTGCAAAAACTGAAGAAAAAATAATGTTCCAGTGTCGAATACAAATGAATGACAAATTACATATCATGTCCCATAGGAGTCTACTTGCATTGATGTTAGACTGGGTCAGTTACTGTTGTTAATTAGGATTTGTATGCACCTTTCACTGAAGTTAGTTTTCAGTACTACAAAACGAATATGTATTTCAGGTGGATGAATATTTCTGATTATAATCTTGTGAAAAGTTGATTACAAATCCACATACATGAACATGAATGATATAGAGAGTGTATATTAGACACATATATTTTATATTTTGAAAAATTTGGAGAGTATATCTATATCTATATCTATACCTATATCTATCTATCTATCTATATCTATCTATATATATATATATATATATATATATATATATATATACACACACACACACACACAAACACATACACACACACAACACTCACAGACATTAAAAAGTACCAATATAAATGCCAATCTGAATTCATCAGTAAATATATATCATCCACAGAGGCAAAAATATTTATTTTACTGAACATGAGTTTATGTATAAAGTTGTTCTACTAGGACGCTCTTTTATAGGTTGAATTTTCATTTCCAATAGCATTTAGGAAGAGTGAACACCTCTCACAATTTGTATCTGCCAAGACTGCCACCTCACAAAAATGTACGTGTGATACCTGGTAGGATTCTATATATGCATATAAATATACACGTGTGAAGAGGCTACAGAAGAGGGAAACAAGAAATCACATATTTGTTAAGTTTAAAAACAAATGGAGAATATTTCAATTAAAATTTGACTAGATTTATAACCCCTACCTTATATAATGCAAATGTCGAGTCCAACTATACAACATGTCTCCTCTGAAGTGCTTGTATTTCTATTGTGTTGTGTTAATTTCCCCCATTATATTAGGATGAATAGTCTGAGTCTACAAGGTATGGGTTAGTGTCAGGGATTCAGTACTTCGAATGGAAAATTGGAAAATGAATCCAATGTGTATGTAAATATATGCTGCACAAATATCCTCCCGCTCTCATCCAGAACAATGCCTTGACATTACCTTCACCCCAAGTAAGACAAAATTAGAGAAGAGTTACAAAATCAGTGAATACATATCTGGAATGGAAAATGCTCAGGAGTTCACAACCTTGGAGGTGGTAGAGGAGTTTCCAAAACTAGGGGACAGGGTCAACACTCCACAAACATGGAGCTCTGCTGGCCTAAAAACTTTTTGAGAAACTGCCTCTGAGCTTCCGCACTTGAAATATATGTTGTATTCAGGAGATTTGGCTTCCTTTGTAGTGAGACCATCAAAGCTGGGTCTGCATCTATGTGACCTGGAGGACATGGTTTCTTATTTTCCAATGAACAAGATGAAGCAGTGCGGATCCTCTTTTTGTAGGTAAACTCAGGCCACTGGGGACTAAGTGTCTCCCCGTGTGGACTGTGAAGCCATTTGTTCCTTCTCCTCTTTTTGTGGTGTTTTTGCTGCTGCACTGTGAGTTTGGTATTTGTTTCACGAAATACTAGGAGCTAAACTGGGACACAGTGCTGGAGGGAGTTCTGTCACGTGTGGTGGGTCAGGGTCTGCAAGAGAATCCACCAACTATGCTTCTATCTCTCACAGCTTGCCCCATTGTCCCCTTGTCCATATCAACCTGATTCTTAATTTTCCTCTGCTAACTCTCCATATAACAAGATGCCTTTACATATAAGGGTCTGCTGGCAGCACCATGTCAGTTACAAGCCATTTGGAATCCAATGGTAGATCCACATGGCCCTACCACGGATGTTTTATCAAACACCTCCCCACCACTGCTCTAGACCCACTACTCAGCAGGCTCCAACATACTGGCATCTCTGTTCTATACCATTTTCATGAAACTCAGTAAATCAAGGCACTGTCTGGTATACTCATGATCAGCAACAGGACATCCAATGTTTCTCCAGTGCCACCTGGTCATAGGAATTTCAAAAATTTCATGGTATTTATCTAGCCATTTTTCAAGCATGAAGTTGGAGGCACTGTGGGTTTCAATTCATGCAGCAAACATTAAATGTTGAAGAAGCTCATTTCAATGAAATCTCTGGAGAACTCTCACAGGCAAGGCTTCCCAAAGAGTGGACAAAAGGTCACATTAGGCCAGGCCCATTGAGGTCTACAATGTGATGTCCATGTGTGTTTTGACTCTCAACTATGGCTGCCATTTCTTTAAGAATAAAATAATGTAATATCCTTGCTGAGATTCCCAGACCTCTGTGGAAATCCACCCGTTGTCTAGGTCTCAGTTTCCAAGAGTGACTTTCATGCTTGGCCTCTTAAAATCCCAACAAAATTCATGGCAATGCTTCCCTGAGTTCACTTCCAAAACCCAGTCTCTAAGGGGAATCACACCAGAGTTCAAGCCCATGTGGACCCAATCATTTATTCCAATGACACACAAATGAGCAACATTAAAACCAAAACACTCCCACATGACCCTCATCTTATTCCATATAGTCAATCATCTTTACTTCTGGCTGGAGATTTCCATGAGGGGCGCAGTCCAAGACAGTGTCCAAAATCAGCTCCTTTGCCCCTCATTTGCCTAAAGTCAGGGTAGCCTGGACACCATTTCTGTGAACCAGGAGTGAACAAATAAGCCTGCCTTTAATACTTCTGTGTTTCTCCAATTTGAGGCATACTGATTTTAGGTATCGATTCTTTAGGTGATTTAGAGTCATGCGAAAACACAAGCACCTCTGCAGGGCTTTGAAGAACTCATTTGACCCAAAGAATTCCTATTCTCATTTGATGGAGTGCAGGAACCTAACAGAGGAAGGCAAGAGACTTCATCCACAATGAATGATATTTTATGCTATTTTGGTTTTGGAAGCTCACATGGGATCATTCTTAAGATCCATCAGGTGCTGAGAACCTAAGTCACAGCCCCACACAGGTCCAAGAGGCTGATAAAGACACATCCCTTTCCAAAGCAATTAAGCAAAGAGCCACAGGTGAGGCCCATTCATTTCCATTTGAAAACTGTTTTCTTCAGGCTTCACAAAGGGGTGGCCTGAGGCAAAGACCTTCCTGACATTCAGTGCAACACAACAATAAGTAAGCAAAAGGCCCAAAGTGGGGTTTCTGCACTGAGACTTTCCTGGTCACACTGATATCTGAGTTTTCTGAGATGCTCGCCATTCTCTTCAGCTATCCTGTACATGGCCATATCACAGAGCTTGGAGGTGGTACATATTTTGGACACAAATCCATGAGCCTATTATGGAGAGTGGCCAGAATTCAGGAAGAAAACAACAACTTAGAAAGATAGCAGGTGTTGCACATCGATAAGACAAGCTGCAGTCCATTCATATATTGGGCAGGATGAATTATGGGAAGTTTTATACTAGACAGGACACATCCATTAATGCATTCTCTTTTCTAATGTCTACAACAACGGACACAGTGGGATACACAGAAACAGAAACACTCGCCTTGTCAAATGACTTACTAGAAACTGTCCACTTCAAACCAAACAAACTGCCTTTCCTATCTATTCTCAGAACATGAGACAAAACAACAAACCCACACCCACTCCCACAAAGGCACCTCCTTCCCCCAGGTAGGTCTGTGACTATCCGGAGTGACATCTGACTGGTGGGCCATACTATGTTCCCCCAAAATGGCCTGTCTTCTCTCAGATCTTGTTTCCTTGACCAACTCTATGAAGATGTCAGAAAAAAGTGGTTAGCCACTACCTGTTTTCTCAGGAAAGGTCCATCTTCAGAGCTCTCCTGGCATTTGGCCATCCTCACATCATTAGGTACCAAGAAAACTGACTCTGTCCTTGGAAAATCCAAACAAGTGAGCCCACTGGGACTGGGACTGGGACTGCCTCTGGGTGCCTGCCTTCTTGGATACCAAGTTCAGAGATTTCCATCACCAAGGAAATGAGGGATGTCACATTCTTTGAAACTGAATGAGGACACTGCCTTGGCAACCACTTTGTCCTAACAGTTGCTTCCAAGGGTAACATAAGATGGAGGTTGCCCCTACTTCCTTTGACACTTTTATTAGGTAGAATGTATATCAACCATTGGCACCTGGGAACAGCTCTCCACTCAGGCCTGGTTTGGTCCACCTTCTCTACAATAAGAATAGAGAGGCAGATTCAGACACATCCCTTCATCCTGACCAGGTTGTTTGCCATGGAAGATGACTTTTTCTCTCTTAGGTGCTTCATACCTGCCTACAGCTTCTCCAGGTATCATTTGTGCATGGATATTTGAGGTTCTCATCAGGAGGAAGGTCTCCAACTTTCCTGTATTGTAAGAACCACTCTGTCCCTGCTCTTCTGTAAAATGATTGAGGGAACAGTGTATACTTGGGGTTAAAAACAGGTTTGATTTGGGTTACGAATGATTCTGTGCGATTAATAATGGTATTGGGAACCTGCAATATTTACAAGAATATAGAGGTGAAATATAATTATGAAAAGAGAAACCAGTTATGATTTGAAGCCCAGAAGGGTTTTGCCCTTGATTGGGATACTTAGCTTTGAATTATGTTCTGCAAAGATGTCTCAGATAATTCGATATACAATGGCATAGGACCTTGTACATTGGATGATTGAATTTAGAAGAGAACATCAGGTCAAAAAGGGATATTCAGTAGGATTAGGAAGATAGTCGGTAGGTTTAGGAAGAAGAGTGAGTATAGGATTTGGACCAAAAGTTCTTTAGCAATAGACTTTCGGTTAAGGAGTGAATGTAAATATCAGCACATATGAAGAGTCAGTCACTATGATGAACTGGGGAAAATGTGTAGAAAAGCAGATATCAATGGAAACATTACGAAATCAAGCAAAGTATAAAGTGAGGGATAGAATTAGACATTTTCAACAGGGTTGAGTTTGAATATATAAATTAGGAAAAAACAAATATGTAGTCACCAATAGGATTGACAATTGACAGCATTAGACAACCTGGACATGGATGTTTTTAGTAATCCATGTTCACTTTCCATTTAGGCTTTGGTACAATCATAAGTGTGACCTTTCCATTTTTTGTCCAGAATATTACTGTGTTAATGAGGTGACATGAGTATTTCCTTCACCATTTCTGGGAGCAATATATTGAAGATTTAAAATTAGAATTGGGGGTACAAAAAGGTGTACCCTGTGTCTATTAAGACAGAGATAAAGCATGAATAGACCATACTGTGAATAAATAATATAACTTTTTTGAACTTTATATAATGAATTGAATTGATATCTGAAAAATTACAGGAAATCGTATATTGATATACAATCATTCATTCCAACCAGTTATATATCTAATGGAAATATTATTGTTTGGTTTATCATGAAGAGTGTGTGAGTTTTGCTTCAAAAGTGATTATTATGGAAATCAAAAATAATGTGTTTGGAAAGAAGTCTCATGAAAAGACCAGTCAAGAAACCCTGCCAATACATGTGTTCTGAAGCAAGAAGTGATTAAAGTTGAAACAAATGCCTATAAATTTGTGAACTTGTGGATGAAGTGTATAACTTAAAATGTGCAAAAACTGAAGAAATAATAATGTACCAGTGTTGAGTACATATGAACGTCAAATTACATATCATGTCCCATAGGAATCTACTTGCATTGATGTTAGACTGGGTCAGTTACTGTAGAATAATTAGGATTTGTATGCACCATTCACTGAAGTTAGTTTTCAGTACTAGGAAATAAATATGTATTTCAGGTGGATGAATATTTCTGATTATAATCTTGTGAAAAGTTTATTATAAATCCACATACATGAACATGAATGAATTTAGAGAGTTTACATTAGACACATATATTTCATATTTTGAAAAATCTGCAGAGTGTACAGATATATTACACACACACACACACACACACACACACACAAACACACAAAACACTGACAGACATTTAAAAGAAGCAATATAAATGGCAATAGAAATTCATCAGTAAACATATATCACCCACAGATGCAAAAATATTTATTTTACTGAACATGAATTTATGTATAATGTTCTTCTACTAGGAAGCTCCCCTATAGGTTGAATTTTTAGTTCCAACAGCGTTTAGGAGGTTTGAACTCTTCTCACAGTTTGTATATGCCAAGTCAGCCACCTCAAAATGTACGTGTGATACCTGGTAGGATTCTATATATGAATATAAATATACAAGTGTGAATAGGCTAAAGAGAAAGGGAAACAAGAATTCTCCTATTTTTTAAGTTTAAAAACTTATGGAGAACTTCTTCGATTAAAAATTGACTAAATTTATAACTTTTACCTTATATAATGCAAAAGGCAAGTCCAACTATACAACATGCCTCCAATGAACTGCTTGTATTTCTATAGGTTTGGGTTATTTTTCTCTATCATATTAGGATGAGTTGTTTGAGTCTAGTAGGTATGGGTTAGTGTCAGGGATTCAATATTTCAAAATGAAAATTGGAAAATGAAACCAAATTGTATGCATATATATGCTGCACAAATATCCTCCCACTCTCATCCAGAACAATGCCTTGACATTACCTTCACCCCAAGTAAGACACAATTAGAGGAGAAGAGTTAGAAAATCAGTGAACACATATCTGGAATGGAAAATGCTCAGGAGTTCACAAACTTGGAGGTGGTAGAGGAGTTTCCAAAAGCAAGGGACAGGGTAAACACTCCACAAACATGGAGCTCTGCTGGCCTAAAAACTTTTTGAGAAACTGCCTTGAGATAGAGCACTTAAATATATGTTGTTGTCAGGAGATTTGGCTTCCTTTGTAGTGAGACCATCAAAGCTGGGTCTGCATCTATGAGACCTGGAGGACACTGTTTCTGATGTTTCAATGAACATGAGGCAGCAGTGCTGATATTTTTCTTTTTAGGTAAACTGTGGCCTCTGGGGTCTAAGTGTCTCCCCGTTGAACTGTGAAGCCATTTGGCCCTCCTACACTTTTTGTGGGGTTTTTGCTGTTGCACTGTTAGTTTGGTATTTGCTTCATAAAATAGAAGGAGTTCAACTGGGACACAGTGCTGGAGGGAGTTCTGTCACGTGTGGTGGGTCAGGGTCTGCAGGAAAATGCACCAACCAATCTTCTATCCCTCAAAGCTTGCCCCATTGCATCCTTGTACATAGCAACCTGATTCTGAACATTGCCCTGAATCCTCTCCATATAACAAGATGCCTTTACTTATAAGGGTCTGCTGGCTGCACCATGTAAGCCACAAGCCATTTTTAAGCCAATGGAAGATCCAAATTGCTCCAACACAGAAGTTTTATCACACTCCTGCCCATCACAACTCTAGGCCCACTTCTTAGGAGCCTGAAACTTACTGGGACCTCTGTTGTACACCATTTTCATAAAACCCAGTCAAGCAAGGCACTGTCAGGTACATCCATGATCAGCAGCAGGACATCCAAAGGTTCTCTAGTGCAACCTAGTCATGGGAATTTCAAAAATTTCATGGTATTTATCTAGACATTTTACAAGGATGAAGTTGGAAGCACTGTGGGTTTCAATTTTTTCAGGAACCATTAAATGGTGAGGAAGATTATTTCAATGAAAGCTCTGAAGAACCCTCACAGGCAAGGCTTCTCAAAGAGTGGACAAAAGGTCACATTAAGCCAGGCCCATTGAGGTCTACAATGTGAGTTCCATGTGTGTTTTGACTCTCAAATATGGCTGCCAAGTCTTTCGAATGAAATCATGTGATACCTTGGCTGAGATTCCCAGTGCTCTGTGCAAAGCCACTCTGGGGCTAGATCTCAGTTTCCAAGGGTGACTCTCATACATGGCCTCTTTAATCCCAACACAATACATGGCAATACTTTTCTGAGGTCAGTTTCTGAACTCAGTCTCTAAGGGGAATCACACCAAAATTCAAGCCCAGGTAGACCCAGTTATGTCTTCCAACTGCCACACAAATATCCACAATTAAATCCAAAACACTCCCACATGTCACTCATCTTTTCTATATACCCACTCATCATAACCTCTGGCTGGCGGTTTCCATGAGGGGTGCTGCCCAAGACAGTGTCCAAAATAACCACCCTTGCCCCTCATTTGCCTAAAATCAGGGTGGCCTGGACATCCTTCCAGTGAACCAGGAGTGATCAAATTGGCCGGCCATTAAGATGGCACTGCTTCTCCAATTTGAGGCCTACTGACTGTGGGGTTTAGAGTCTTTATGTGATTTGGAGTCATGAGTAAAATCAAGCACTTATGGGCTATCCTCTGCATGGTTTTGAGGAACACATTTAAACCAAATGATCACTATTCTCACTTGATGAAGGTCAGGAACCTTACAGAGGAATGCGAGAGACTTCATCCAAAATGAATGCTCTTTTGTCCATTTTGGTTTTGGATGCACACATGGGATCTTTCTTTAGATCCATCAGGTGCTAAGAATCTAAGCCACAGCCTCACACAGGGCCAAAAAGCTGATTCAGACACATCCCTTTCCAAAGCAATTAAGCAAAGAGCCACAGGTGATGCCCATTCATTTCTATTTGAAAACTATTTCTTTTGACTCTACAAAGGTGTGGCCTGAGGCAAAGACGTTCTGACATTCAGGGCAACAGAACAATTGGTAAGCAAAAGGTCCAAAGCAGGGTTTCCCCATTAGAATTTTCTGGTCACACTCATATCTGAGTTTTCTTAGATGCTCCCATTCCTTTCAGCAATCCAGTACATGGCCAAGTCTCAGAGCTTGGAGGTGGTACATATTTTGGACACAAAACAATGAGACTATTCTGGAAATTGGCCAGAATTCAGGAAGAAAACAGGACCTTAGCAAGATTGTAGGAGTTGCCCACCCATAAGTCAAGCCACAGTCCATTCATAAATTGGGCAAGATGAATCTTGGGAAGCTTTCTACTAGTCAGGACACATACAATGATTCATTCTCTTTTCTAATGTCTAAAACCACGGACACAGTGGGATACACAGACAAAGAGACACTGGCCTTGTCAAACGACTTACCAGAAACAGTTCACTCCAAAACAAACAAACCGCCTTTCCTACCTATTCTCAGAACATGAGACAAAACCTCAAACCCACACCCACACACACAAAGGCAGCTCCTTCCCCCAAGTAGGTCTGTGACTATCAGGAATGTCCTCTGACAGGTGGGCCATAGTATGTTCTGATGAAATCGCCTGTCCTGTGTCAGATATGGTCTCATTGGCCCAATCTGTGAAGTTGTCACTAGCCAGCTGTGAGCCACTACCTGCTTTCTCAGGAAAGGCCTCTCTTCAGAGCTTTCCTGACATTTGTCCATCCTCACATCAGTAGGTACCAAGAAAGACTGACTCTGTCCTTGTTAAATCCAAACAAGTGAGACCACTGGGACTGGGAATGGGACTGGCTCTGCATGCCTGGCTTCCCGGATCCCAAGTTCAGAGAGTTTCATCACCAAGGAAGTGAGGTGAGATTACTTCCTTCAGGAATTTAATGAGGTCACTGCCTTGGCAACCACTTTGTCCTAACAGTAGCTTCCAATAGTCCTATGAGATGGAGGCAGCCCTTACTTCCTGTGACACTTTCATATGTTAGAGTGGTATATCAACCATAGGCACCCAGGAACAGCTCTCCACACATGCCTGGTATGGTCCATCTTCTCTACATTAAGAAGAGAGGCTTATTCAGACAAAACCCTTCATTCTGGAAAGGTTGTTTGCGATGGAAGATGACTTTTGCTCTCTCAGGTCCTTCATAGCTGCCTAATCTTCTCCAGGGATCAAATCTGCATGGACCTTTGAGGTTCTCAGCAGGAGGCAGATCCCCTACATTCCTGTATTGTAAGATGAACTCTCTCGCTGGTCTTCTGTAAAGTTAGATTGAGGGAAGAGTGTATGGTTAGGGTTATTAACATGTTCGATTTGGATTACGAATCATCCTGCAGGATGATTAATAGTATTGGGAACCTGCGATATTTATAAGATTATAGAGGTGAAATATAAGTATGAAAACAGAAATGTTGGTAAGATTTGAAGCCCAGAAGGGCATTAGGCCCTTGATTGGGATACTTAGCTTTTAATTACGTTCTACACAGATGTCTCAGATAAATTGATAATCAATGGCATAGGACCTTGTACCTTGGATGTTTGATTTTAGAAGAGAACATCCACTCAAATTGAGATAGTCGGTGGGATTAGGAAGATAGTCGGTAGGTTTATAAAAAAGAGTGAGTATAAAATTTGGACAAAAATTTCTGTAGCAATAGGGTTTCGGTTATAGAGTGAATGTAAATGTCAGCACGTGTGAAGAGTCAGTCACAATGATTAACTGGGGAAAATATGTAGGAAGGAAAATATCAATAGAGACATTATGAAATGAGGCAATTATATAGTGAGTGATAGGATTAGACATTTTCAACAGGGTTGAGATTGAGTACATAATCTTAGGAAGAAACAAATATGTAGTCACCAATAGGAATGACATTTGAAAGCATTAGGCAACCTGGATATGGATGTTTTTAGTAAGCCCTGTTCACTTTCCATTTAGGATTTGGTACAATCATAAGTGTGACCTTTGCATTTTGTGCCCAGAAAATTATTGTGATCAAATATATATGTAGATCATATGATATGTGTATTTCTTCCACCATTTCTGGGAGCAATATTTGAGGACACATAAATTAGTATTGTGGGTACCAAGTGGTGTACCCTGTGTCTACGAATATAGAGATAATGCATGAATAGACCTTAGTGTGAATAAATAATATAACATTTTTCACTTTAAATAATGGATTGAATTGATATCTTAAAATATATAGGAAATCATATATTGACATACAATCATTCACTCCAACCAGTTACACATATAATGGTAATCTTAGGGTTATTGTTTATGATGAAGTGTGTGTGAGTTTTGTTTCAAAAGTGTTTATGGAAATCGAAAATAATGTGTTTGGAAGGAAGTCTCATGAAAAGACCAGTCAAGAAATATGGAGGAATCCATGTGTTCAAAGCAGGAATTGATTGAAAGTGAAACAAATGCCTATAACTTTGCTAAATTGTGGATGAAATATATATCCTGTGATGTGCATAAACTGATGAAATAGTAATGTACCAGTGTTGAATAAAAATGAAGGTCAAAGTACACATCATGTCCCATAGGAATCTACTTGCATTGATGTTAAACTGGTTCAGTTACTGTAGAAATATTAGGATTTCATGCATTATTCACCGTAGTTAGTTTTATTTTTTTTCATTTTTTTTTATAATTGTTCAAAACATTACATAGTTGTTGTTAAATCATATTTCACACTTTGATTCAAGTGCATTATGAACTCCCATTTTTACCCCATGTACAGATTACAGAATCACATCATTTACACATCTATTGATTCACATATTGCCATACTAGTGTCTATTGAATTCTGCTGCCTTTCCTATCCTCTACTATCCCCCTCCCCTCCCTGCCCCTCCCCTCATCTCTCTCTACCCCCTCTACTGTAATAAATTTGTCCTCCTTGTATTATTTTTCCCTTTCCCCTCACTTTCTCTTGTATGTAATTTTATATAACCCTGAGGGTCTCCTTCCAATTCCATGCAATTTTCCTTCTCTCTCCCTTTCCTTTCCACCTCTCATCCCGGTTTAATGTTAATCATCTTGTCATGCTCTTTGTCTCTCCTCTGTTCTTAGTTACTCTCCGTATATCAAAGATGACATTTGGCATTTGTTTTTTAAGGATTGGGTAGCTTCACTTAGCATAATCTGCTCTAATGCCATCCATTTCCCTCCAAATTCTATGATTTTTTTCATTTTTCAATGCAGAGTAATACTCCATTGTGTATAAATGCCACAGTATTTTCTCCATTCTTTCATTGAAGGGCATCTAAGTTGGTTTCACAGTCTTCCTGTTGTGAATTGTTCTGCTATGAACATCGATGTAGCAGTGTCCCTGTAGCATGCTCTTTTTAGGTCTTTAGTGAATAGACTGAGTAGGGGAATAGCTGGGTTAAATGGTGGTTCCATTCCCAGCTTTCCAAGAAATCTCCATACTGCTTTCCAAATTGGCTGCACCAATTTGCAGTCCCACCAGCAATGAACAAGTGTACCTCTTTCCCCACATCCTTGCCAGAACTTGTTGTTGTTTGACTTCATAATGTCTGCCAATCTTACTGGAGTGAGATGGTATCTTAGGGTGGTTTTGATTTGCATTTCTCTGACTGCTGGAGATGGTGAGCATTTTTTCATGTACTTGTTGATTGATTGTAAGTCCTCATCTGATAAGTGTCTGTTGAGGTCCTCAGCCCATTTGTTGATTGGGTTATTTGTTATCTTATTGTCTAATTTTTTGAGTTTTTTGTATACTCTGGATATTAGGGCTCTATCTGAAGTGTGAGGAGTAAAGATTTCTTCCCAGGATGTAGGCTCCCTATTTACCTCTCTTATTGCTTCTTTTGCTGCGAAAAAACTTTTTAGTTTATGTCCCATTTGTTGATTCTAGTTATTAACTCTTGTGCTATGGGTGTCCTATTGAGGAATTTGGAGCCCGACCCCACAGTATGCACATCGTAAGCGAATTTTTCTTCTATCAGACACTGTGTCTCTGATTTGATATCAAGCTCATTGATCCATTTTGAGTTAACTTTTGTGCATGGCAAGAGAAAGGGATTCAGTTTCAATTTGTTACATATGGATTTCCAGTTTTCCAAACACCATTTGTTGAAGATGCTATCCTTCCTCCATTGCATGCTTTTAGCCCCTTTATCAAATATAAGATAGTTGTAGTTTTGTGGATTGGTTTCTGTGTCTTCTATTCTGTACCACTGGTCCACCGGCCTATATTGGTACCAGTACCATGCTATTGTTGTTACTATTGCTCTGTAGTATAGTTTGAAGTCTGGTATCGCTCTACCGCCTGATTCACACTTCCTGCCTAGCATTGTTTTTGCTATTCTGGGACTTTTATTTTTCCATATGTATTTCATGATTGCTTTCTTTATTTCTACAAGAAATGCCTTTGGGATTTTGATTGGCATTGCATTAAACCTATAGAGAAATTTTGGTAATATCGCCATTTTGATGATGTTAGTTCTGCCTATCCATGAACAGGATATATTTTTACATCTTCTAAGATTTTCTTATATTTCTCTCTTTAGGGTTCTGTAGTTTTCATTGTATAAGACTTTCACCTCTTTTGTTAGGTTGATTCCCATCTTTTTTTTTTTTTTTTAGGATATTGTGAATGGAGTGGTTGTTCTCATTTCCATTTCAGAGGATTTGTCGCTGATATAGAGGAATGCCTTTGATTTATGTGTGTTGATTTTATATCCTGCCACTTTGCTGAATTCATTTATTAGCTCTATTAGTTTCTTTGTAGACCCTTTTGGGTCTGCTAGGTATAGAATCATGTCTTCTGCAATAGTAATAATTTAAGTTCTTCTTTTCCTATTTTTATGCCTTTAATTTCTTCCGTCTGTCTAATTGCTCTGGCCAGTGTTTCGAGAACTGTATTGAACAGAAGTGGTGAGAGAGGGCATCCCATTCTTGTTCCAGATTTTAGAGGGAATGCCTTCAATTTTTCTAGATTCAGAATGATGCTAGCTTGAGGCTTAGCATAGATTGCTTTTACAATATTGAGGTATGTTCCTGTTATTCCTAGTTTTTCTAGAGTTTTGAAGATAAAGGGATGCTGTACTTTGTCGAATGCTTTTTGTGCATCTATCGAGATGATCATATGGTTCTTATTTTTAAGTCTATTGATGTACTGAATAACATTTATTGATTTTCGTATATTGAACAAGCCTTGCATTCCACGGATGAATCCTACTTGATCATGGTGCACAATTTTTTTAATATGTTTTTGTATCTGATTCGCCAGAATTTAATTAGGGATTTTTGCATTTAGGTTCTTTAGGGATATTGGTCTGTAGTTTTCTTTGTTTGAAGTGTTTATGTCTGGTGTAGAAATTAGGGTGATATTGGCCTGGTAGAATGAATTTGGAAGATCTCCCTCTTTTTCAATTTCCTGAAATAGCTTAATAAGTATTGGTATTAGTTCATATTTAAGGGTTTGTAAAACTCTGCTGTATACCCATACTGTCCTGGTCTTTTCTTAGTTGGTAATCTTTGGATGGTTTCTTCTATTTCCTCAATTGATATTGGTCTGTTTAGGTTGTCTATATCCTCCTGACTCAATCTGGACAGATCATATGACTTAAGAAATTTTTCGATGCCTTCACTATCTTCTATTATATTGGAGTATAACGAATCAAATTAATTTCTTATTATCTTCTGTATTTCAGAAATATCTGCTGTGATTGCCAGGGGGTGACAAATAACTTGTGTAGATTGATACAGCAGGAGTGGAAGCCGTTTATTGTAGAATCCGAGCGATATTTATACATTTTATAAAGCTTATCTAATTAGCATAAAATAGATACAGCAGTCAACCAATAAGGAATCTCCACACTTAATGGCTTGCTTTTGTTACTTCAAAAACCACTCCCTATGGCATTTGGCCAGGCGCCATCCAGACTTGTTTACAGACCCTAACATTTCTCTGGCAAAATACCAGGTGCCATGCTGACTTGTTTATAGACCTTAACATGTGATATTGACTTTTTCATCCCGTATGCTAGTAATTTGAGTTTTCTCTCTTCTTCTTTCATTAGCATGGCTAAGGGTCTGTCGATTTTATTTATTTTTTCAAAGAACCAACTTTTAGTTTCCTCAATTTTTTCAATTGTTTCTTTTGTTTCGATTTCATTAATTTCAGCTTTGATTTTAATTAAATCTTACCTTCTACTTATTTTGCTGTTGTTTTCCTCTTCTTTTTCTAGGATTCTGAGATGAAGTATGAGATCATTTATTTGCTGTTGTTTTTTTCTTTTTTTAAGGAATGAAATTCAAGCAATGAATTTTCCTCTTAGAACGTATTTCAATGTGTCCCATAGATTCTGATATGTTGTGCCTGTGTTTTCATTTATCTCTAAGAATTTTTTAATTTCCTCCTTTATGTCTTCTATAACCCATTGTTCATTCAGTAACCTGTTGTTCATTCTCCAAGTGATGCATGATTTTTCCTTCCTTCTTTTATCATTGATTTTTAGTTTATATTCCATTATGATCAGATAAGATGCATGGTATTATCTCTACTGCTTTATATTGTCTAAGAATTGCCCTGTGACATAATATATGATCTATTTTTGAGAAGGATCCATGTGCTGCTGAGGAAAAATGTAACTGCTTGATGTTGTGGAGTATATTCTATATATGTCAATTAAGTCTAGGTTATTAATTGTGTTATTGAGTTCTAAAGTTTTCTATTTCAACTTTTGTTTGGAAGACCTGTCCAGTGGTGAGAGAGGTGTGTTGAAGTCTCCCATGATTATTGTATGGTGGTCTATTAGACTCTTGATCTTGAGAAAAGTTTGTTTGATGGACATAGCTGCACCATTGTTTTGGGGCATATATATATTTATAATGGTTATGTCTTGTTGCTGTATGGTTCTCTTGAGCAGTATATAGTGTCCCTCTTTATCCCTTTTGATTAACTTTGGCTTGAAATCTCTTTTATTTGATATGAGTATGGACACTCCTACTTGTTTCCGAAATCCATATAAGTGATATGATTTTTCCCAATCTTTCCCCTTCAGTCTATGTATGTCTTTTCCTATCAAATGCGTCTCCTGTAGGCAGCATATTATTGGGTCTTGTTTTGTGATCCATTCTACTAGCCTCTGTCTCTTAATTGGTGAGTTTAAGGCATTAACATTTACAGTTATTATTGAGATAATGGTTGTTCTTCTAGCCCTATTTGTTTATTTATGTTATTAAACATGGATTGTTTTCTTCTTTGATTATTTTCCACTTTTACTGTACTACATCCCACTGTTGGTTTTTATTGTTATTTCCCTTTCTTCTTCCTGTAATATTTTCCGAGGATGTTTTGAAGAGATGGTTTTCTAGCTACAAATTATTTTAACTTTTTTTTATCATGGAAGGTTATAATTTTATCTTCCATCCTGAAGCTTAATTTCACTGGATACACAATTCTTGGTTGGAATCCATTTTCTTTCAGTGTTTGAAAAATGTTATTCAAGGATTTTCTAGCTTTCAGAGTCTGTGTTGAAAGATCAGCTGTTATCCTGATTGTTTTACCCCTAAATGTAATCTGCTTTTTTTCTCTTGTAGCATTTAAAATTCTCTCCTTATTGTGTATGTTGGGCATCTTCATTATAATGTGTCTAGGTGTGGATCTCTTATAATTTTGCACATTTGGCCTCCTGTAGGCTTCTAGGACTTGGGAGTCAGTCTGATTCTTCAAGTCTGGGAAGTTTTCTCGTATTATTTCATTGAATACATTCCTCATTGCTTTGGTTTTAACCTCTATACCTTCCTGTATTCCAATGACTCTTATGTTTGGTCCCTTTATGTTATCCCGTATTTCTTGGATATTCTGTTCATGGTTTCTTAACAGTCTTGCTGAGCTATCTATGTTCTTTTCAAGTTGGAATACTTTGTCTTCATTGTCTGATGTTCTATCTTCTAAGTGTTCTACTCTGCTGGTAGTCTTCTCAATTGAGTTTTTTAGTTGGTTTATTGCTTTCTGCATTTCTAGGATTTCTGTTTGTTATTTTTTACAACCTCTATCTCTCTGTATAGCTGATCTTTTGCTTCTTGGATTTGTTTATGTAATTCATTGTCGAAGTGATCTTTCATTGTCTGATTTTGCTGTCTAATGTCTTCCTTGAGACTCCAGATCATCTGAAGCATGTATATCCTGAGTTCTTTATCTGACATTCCATCTGCTGCAGCTATTACCCGTGGACCCCTGGGGTGTTCTGCCGATCGGTCGCAGGTCTGCCTACCTTGTAGGTGCTGGCGGTGGCTCTGCTCTGCCCCTATTCCCATTGGGGTGATGTGACTACCATGCAGGTGTGTTGCTGGGCCTGTTCCGCCAGTTTGTCGCAGGTCTGCCTGCCTTGCGGGCACGGGCAATGGATCTGCTCTGCTCCTATTCCAAATGGGGTGAAGTGTCTGCCGTGCCGGCAGGGCGATGGGCCTCTTCTGCCAGTCAGGTGCAGGTGTGCCTACCTTGCGGGCGCGGGTGATGGCTCTGCTCTGCCCCTACTCCAATTGGGGGGTCGTGACTACCATGCCGGCAGGTTGCTGGGCCTGTTCTGGGTGCGGGCGAAGGCTCTGCTCTTCCCCTACTAATATTGGGGTGACCTGACTACCATGCCTGTGGGCCACTGGGATTGTACTAGGTGCGGGAGAAGGCTCTGCTCTGCAACTACTCCAATTCGGTTGATGTGACTACCACGCCTGCGGGTCGCTGGGCCTGTTCTGGGCAAGGGCGGCGGCTCTGCTCTGCCTCTATTCCAATTGGGGTGACGTGACTACCATGCAGGTGTGTCGCTGGGCCTGTTCCGGGCGTGGGCGGCGGCTCTGCTCTGCCCCTCTGGCTTGATGACAAAGTGAGAGAGACCCGGTGTTTGTGACTCACTTTCTTTACCAGGAGACCAACTGTTTCTGTCACCGCTGGTATCAATGAGGTTATCTCCTCTGCTGCTTTCTGATGACATCAGATCTCTGCCATGTTGGTATCCCATGCAAAAGGCAGCATTTCGTTCCCTTTGCTGGGTGACTAAAGCAATCGGTGAGTCCTGACCGGCATTCACAAGCCCCGTCTGAATCCTGTTGCCACTGCCTATGAAGGCTCGGTTGATATTTACTGATATTCAGCAAGACCCGGACCGAGAAGCAGTTTCCGGCGGTTCTTTAGCCCTGGGCCAGATCAGTTCCTGGAGGCGGAATTCGGCCGCTCTGGGCTCGCTGTATGTTCTAATAGAAGCAGGCTCCAAGACGCAGTTTCTGCGGGTTCTTTAGCACTGAGCCTGAGTAATTTGTCTGCAACACAAAGGTGAATGGCATCCTGAAATTACCTGTTCTATAGCTGAATAAGCTGCGATCAGTGGAAAACAGGGATGATGAATTCACCTCTCCATGATGGTGGCCGCTGGGTTCCTCTGTGGTCTGACGGGTCTGGAGAAACGAGTTGGACTGCATGCTTTCCCGTCTCAAACCCAGAATTCAGCACTGAGCACAGTGATTGCATACCTGGCAAGAGCCCACAGTACCTGCACCGCTGTATATTTGCCTTGCTATCTCGTCGTTTCCCAGCACGCGCCACAGACTCTAGCCACAGAGCGATTTCCTGAATAAGTCGCATGACCTTCTGTGAGGACAAATCACTCGCGTTTGAGCCCCCGTAGCTGATCCTCCTGAGATGGAAATATGTACACTTGGTTTTGGAGAACCACAATTTTGCTGGAAATTCCTAACAAGATAGGTTTTAGCCATTCTAACTCGTCATTCTCCCTCACAGTGACGCAGTACATGGGGGTGATGCACTCCCTTCGCAGCCATCATATGATCCCCTGAAGTTAGTTTTCAGTACTAGGAAACAAATAAGTATTTCAAGTGGATGAATATTTCTGAGAATAATCTTTTGAAAAGTTGATTATAAATCCACATACATGAATATGAATGAATTTAGGGAGTGTATAATAAGAAAATTATACTTCATATTTTGAAAAATCTGCAGAGTGAAAAAAAAATATATATATATGTGTATATATATATATATATATATATATATATATATATATATATATATATACATACACACAGAGACATTAAAAAGTAGCATTATGTATGCCAATCGAAATTCACCATGAAATATATATCATCCACAGATCCAAAAATATTCATTTTAATGAACATGGATTTATGTCGTTCAACTAAGAAGCTCACCCGTATGTTGAATTTTCAGTTCCAACAGCATTAAGTAGGAGTGATCTCTTCTCACAATTTGTATCTGCCAAGCCAGCCACCTCACAAAATGTACGAGTGATACCAGGTAGAATTCGATATGTGCATATAAAAATACATGTGATGAATAGGCTACAGAGAAAGGGAGACAGTTATTCACATATTTGTTAACTTTTAAAACACATGGAGAACTATTTCAATTAAAATTTGCTAGATTTATAACACCTACCATTTATCATACGAAAGGCAAGTCCAACTATACACCATGCCTCCTGTGAACCTCTTGTATTTCTATTCTGTTTGGGTTATTTTTCTCCATAATATTAGCATTAAAAGTCAAAGTCTATTAGGGTATGTGTTAGTGTCAGGGATTCAGTATTTCGAATGGAAAATTTGAAAATGTATCCAATGTGTATGCAAATATGTGCTACACAAAAAACTTCCCACTCTCATTCAGAACAATGCCTTGACATTTCCTTCGCCCCACATAAGACACAATTAGAGGAGAGGAGTTAGAAAATCTGTGAATACATATGTGGAATGGAAAATGCTCAGGAGTTCACAAATTTGGAGGTGGTAGAAGAGGTTCCAAAAGTAAGGGACAGGGTAAACACTCCACAAACATGAAGTTCTGCCAGCCTGACATCTGGAGAAACTGCCTCTAAGGTTTGGCAATGAAATATATGCTGTTGTCAGGAGCATTAGCTTCATTTGGAGTGACACCATCAAAGCTGGGTCTTCATCTATGTGACATGGATGACATTGTTTCTTATTTTCCAATGAACATGAGGCAGCAGTGCTGAATTTTCTATTTGTATGTAACTTGTGGCCACTGGGGTCTAAGTGTCTCCCCGTGTGCACTGTAAATCCATTTGGTCATCCTCCACTATTCATGGTGTTTCTTGCTGCTGCACTGGGAGTTTGGAATTTGCTTCATGAATTACAAAGAGTTCAACAGGGACACAGTGCTGAAGTGAGTTCTGTCAATTGTGGTGGGTCGGGTTCTACAGGAGAATGCACCAACCAGGCTTCTATCCCACATTGCTTGCCCCATTGACCATAGCAACCTGATTTTGAACATTGCCCTGAAACCTCTCCATATAACAATATGCTTTTACATATAAGAGTCTACTGGCTGCAAAATGTCAGTCACAATCAATTTGCAAGCCAATGGCAGATCCACATGGCCCACCACAGATGTTTTATCACCCACCTGCCAACCACTGGTCTAGGACAACTACTCAGCAGGATCCAACTTACTGGCATCTCTGTTCTACACCATTTTCATAAAACCAAGTCAATCAGGGCACTGTCTTACATACTCATGATCAGCAACAGGACATCCAAATGTTCTCCTGCCACCCGGTCATGGGAATTTCAAAAATTTTTATGGTATTTATCTAGCCAATTTTTAAGAAAGAAGTTGGAGGTACTGTGGGTTTCAATTTATTCAGGAACCATTAAATGGTGACTGAGCTCATTTCAATGAAAACTCTGGAGAATTCTCACAGGCAAGGCTTCCCAAAGAGTGGCCAAAATGTCAGATTAAGCCAGGCCCATTTGGGTCTACAATGTGAGGTCCATGTGTGTTTTGACTCTCAAAAATGGCTGCCAAGTCTTTAAGAATAAAATCATGTGATATCCTGGATGAGATTTCCTGTGATCTTTGGAAAGTCAACTTGGGCCTAGATGTCACTTTCCAAGGGCAACTCTCATGCATGGCCATCTAAAATCCCAACACAATTCATGGCAATACTTCTCTGAGATCAGTACCAGAACTGTCTCTAAGGGGAATCACACCAGAGTGCAAGCCCAGGTGGACCCAGTCATCTCTTCCAACCACCATTCAAATGTCCACAATTAAAACCAAAACACTCCCACATGGCCCAAATCTTCTTCCATATAGACACTCATCATAACCTGTGGCTGGAGGTTTCCATGAGGGGAGCAGCCCACGTCAGTGTCCAAAATAAGCTTCCTGCCCCTCATTTGCCTAAAGTCAGGGTGGCGTGGACACCCTTCCTGTAAACCTGGAGTGATCAAATAGGCCTTCCTTTAATACTGTTTGGCTTCTCCAACTTGAGGACTACTGACTTTGAGGTTTAGATTCTTTAAGTGAATTGGAGTCATGAGAAAAAACAAGCATCTATGGGCTAGCCTCTGCTGGGTTTTGAAGAACTTATTTGATCCAAAGTATCCCTGTTCTCACTTGATGGATTTCAGGAACCTACCAGAGGAAGGCAAGAGAGTTAATCAACAATATCTGATCTTTTTGCCATTTTGGTTTTGGATGCATGCATGGGATCTATCTTTAGATCCATCAGGTGCTGAGAATCTAAGCCACAGCCTCACACAAGGCCAAGAGACTGATTCAGACATATCCCTTTTCAAAGCAATTAAGCATGGATCCACAGGTGATGCCCATTTATTTGCATTTGAAAACTATTTTCTTCAGGCTTCACAAAGTGGTGGCTTGAGGCAAAGATCTTCCTGACATTCAGGGCAACAGAACAATAGGTAAGCAAAAGGACCAAAGCAGGGTTTCTCCACTGAGACTTTCCTGGTCAACTGAAATCTGAGATTTCTGAGATGCTAGCCATTCCCTTCAACTATCTAGTACATGGCCATGTCACAGATATTGGAGGTGGTACATATCTTGGACACAAAACCATGATACTATTCTGGAGTGTTGCCAGAATTGAAGGAGAAAACAGGAAATTATGAAGCTAGTAGGTGTTGCCCATCTATAAGGCAAGCCTGAGTCCACTCATATATTGGGCACAATGAATGCTGGCAAGCTTTCTAGTAGACAGGAAACATCCATTGATCCATTATCTCTTCTAATGTCTACAATCATGAACACAGTGGGATACACAGACACTCGCATTGTCAAAGGACTTACTAAAAATAGTCCACTCTAAACCAAACAAACCGCCTTTCCTACCTATTCTGAGAACATGAGCCAAAACCACAAAATCACACCCACACCCAAAAAGGCACCTCCTTCCCCCAAGTAGGTCTGTGACTCTCCGGAGTGTCCTCTGACTGGTGGGCCATACTATGTTTCCCCAAAATGACCTCTCCTGTCTCAGTTCTGGTCTGCATGGCCAACTCTGTGAAGTTGTCAAGAGCCAGTGGTGAGACACTACCTGCTTTCTCAGGAAAAGCCCTTCTACAAAGGTTTCCTGGCATTTCGTCATCCTCACATCTGTAGGTTCCAAGAAAGACTGACTCTGTCCTTGGTAAATCCAAACATGTGAGACCACTGGGACTGGGACAGGGACTGTCTCTGAGTGCCTGGCTTCCTGGATCCCAAGTTCAGAGAGTTTTATCACCAAGGAAGTGAGGTGAGGTCACTTTCTTCAGGATCTGAATTATGTCACTGCCTTGACAACCACTTTGCCCTAACAGTTGCTTCCAAAAGTCCCATGAGGTGGAGGCTGCCCCAGTTTTCCTGTAACACTTTCACAAGTTAGAATGTCATATCAATCAAAAGCACCCCGGAACAGCTCTCCACACAGAACTGGTTTGGTCCATCTTGTATACATTAAGAAGAGAGAGAATGATTCAGACACAACCCTTCAACCCGACCAGGATGATTGCCATGGAAGATGACTTTTGCTTTCTGAGGTCTTTCATAGCTGCCTTCATCTTCACCAGGGATCATTTCTAAATGAACATTTGAGGTTCTCAGCAGGTGAAGATACCCTACATTCCTGTATTTTAATACCAACTCTGTCCCTGCTCTTCGGTAAAGTTAGTGTATGGTTAGGGTTAATTATATGTTCGATTTGGGTTAGGAATCATTCTGCAGGATGAATAAAGGGATTGGGTACCTGTGATATTTATAAGAATATATAAGTGAAATATATGTATGAAAACGGAAATATAAGAAAGATTTGAAGCCCAGAAGGGCATTGGGCCCTTGATTGGGATACATAGTGTTGAATTACGTTCTGTACAATTGTCTCCGTTAAATCAATATACAATGGCATAGGACCGTGTACCTTGGATGATTGAATGTAGAAGAGAACATCCAGTCAAAAAGTGATAGTCGGTAGGATTAGAAAGATAGTCGGTAGGTCTAGGAAGAAGAGTGAGAATATGATTTGGAATAAAAAGCTTATTTAGCAATAGGGTTTCGTTTAGAGAGTGAATGTAAATGTCAGTACATGTGAAGAGTCATTCACAATAATGAACTGGGGAAATTATGTAGAAAAGCAAGTATCAATAGCGACATAACGAAATCAGGCAAAGTATAAATGAGTGATAGGATTAGACATTTTCAACAGGGTTGAGTTTGAATATATAATCATAGGTAAAAACAAATATGTTGTCACCAATGGGATTTACATTTGAGAGCATTAGGCAACCTGGACACGGATGTTATTAGTTATCCATATTCACTTTCCTTTTAGGCTTTGGTACAATCATAAGTGTGACCTTTACATTTTTTTTGTTCAGAATATTACTGTGGTAAAATGTATATGTAGATCAGGTAACATGAGTATTTCTTTCACTATGTCTGGGAGCAATATTTTGAAGACATATACATTAGTATTAGGGGTACAAAGAGGTGTACCCTGTGTATATGAATATAGAGATAATGCATGAATAGATGATAATATGAATAAATAATGTAACTGGTTCCACTTTAAATAATGGATTGAATTGAAATCTGAAAATATATAAGAAATCTTATATTGATATATAATCATTCATTCCAACCAGTTATATATCTAATGGTAATATTAGGATTATGGTTTATCATGAAGTGTGTTTGAGTTTTGCTTTATAAGTGATGATGTTAAACGAAAATAATGTGTTTGGAAAGAAGTCTCATGAAAAGACCAGTCAAGAAACATAGAAGAATCATGTGTTCTGAATCAGGAAGTGATTGATTGTGAAACAAATGCCTATAAATTTTCTAACTTGTGAACGAAATATATATCCTATGATGTGCATTAACTGAAGGAGTAGTAATGTACCAGTGTTGAATAAAAATGAAAGTCAAAATACACATCATGTCCCCTAAGAGTATACTTGCATTGATGTTAAACTAGCTCAGTAACTGTAGAAATATTAGGTTTTGTTTGCACCTTTCACTGAATTTAGTTTTCAGTACTAGAAAACAAATATGTATTTCAGGTGGATGATTATTTCTGAGAATAATCTTGTGGAAAGTTGATTATAAATACACATATATGAATATGAATGAATTTAGGGAGTGTATAATAAGACACATATATTTCATATTTTAAAAAATCTGGAGAGTATATATATATATATATATATATATATATATATATATATATATACACTCTCATACATACACACTCACATGCACAGATATAAAAATTAGCAATACAGGAGATCCATCATGAAGGCAGGCATGGAAAAATCAAGTCTCTGACCTCTTCAGCTGAGCGGGCATAAGGAGTCGTAAACTGTCTAAATGCTGTTTGCTCAGAATCAGTAGGCAATGTTGACCTGATGCGGATCTGGGGCGAACATTCTGGGCCCCTGAGAACACACACCGAGCCTGGATGGGTTGCATTCAACCTCCGGTTTGCCTGGTTCTCATGACTCAGCACTAAGATCCCACTGAAATAACTGTTCGGCCCTTCTGAACTTTCAGAGGTAAAAGCCAACCAAGCCTTCAAAAGCAGTGGCCACAGGATTAAAACGGCGCTTGGGAGAGACAGTCAGGACCCACCCGTTGCGTTGGTTACCTTGCAAAGGGAACAAACGGTCACCATTTGCATGGGATACCACCATAGCATAGAAATGACGTCACGGGCAGAGGAGATAACTTCATTAAAACCAGCGTGACAGGTGTGTAATCCCCTAGCCATCTCTCTCAACACAGCAGGGAAACCTTAAGGGCCCCTCCCAGCTCAGCCTTAAGGGCCTCTCCCAGCTCTCCCGTGAGCATGATAGCCAGACCTAGGGAATCAGGATTGGCTCGGGACTAGCGCGTGGAATTCCCGGCTCCTGATCCCACAAGTGCTGACAATTGAGGTCTCTTACACCACGTACCGGGGGCATGGCTCCCAGAGGGCAAGAAAATTCGCTGGGGGTCCTCAGCCCCAAGCTCTACAAAACTAGGGTCTGAGGGAGGCAAACAGGGAGAGTGTGCCCAGGCATTCATGAAAACAGGGCTGCCAGGAGTAGAGTTCTGGCTTGTAACCACTATTGTGGTGAGCGTCACAGGTGAGCAAGGCATGGCTTGAGGAAGCACAAGAGAAGGCCCTAGGCACTCAGGATTGGAGATCCGCCAAGTCTGGGAGGAAGAGCTGCTGCACAGTGATTGGTTCCCACTTATTCAGAGGAGAAGCTTGGCCCAGTGCACACAGCTCCACCTACTGAAAGAGAAGTTAATTGAACTCTATGACTGCATTTATTATTATTATTTTTTTAATTTATATTTTTTCTATTTCTTTCATTTTCATTTTTGTTGTTGTTGTTCTTTAACTTTTTTTAATGTTTTTATTTTTTTTTATTTTATCATTATTATTATTAATATTATTTTAAATTTTAATTTTCATCTTTTAATTATAATTATTATTTAAATTTTTTTTCTTTATTTATTTTCTATTTTTCTTTTGTCTTTTCATTTCTTTTCAATTTTCTTATTCCCCCTTCCTTGAATTCTACCTGCCTACTCTCATTCTCTTTAGTGACTTCTTCCCTTCCCTTCTAATATCTTTCCTCCGAAGCATCAAATAAATTTATAAGAGTAAGCAGTAACTCAGCAGTCAAACAAAACAAGAAGTAACATGAGCAGCATAAAAAAACAAGGAAGAAAAGGAGTACAAACAACAATGGACAGCCTAAATATTCAGAAGGAATCATCAGAAAAATGGTCATATAAAGAACTCAAGGAATACCTTAGACAGATGGAACGGAACCTTAAAGAGGATACGAGACATCAAAACCAAACAGTGAAAGAACACATTGAAAATGAATTACATAAACAGATATAAAAAGAAATTAAGCATCTTTATTAGGAGATAGAGATTATAAAAAAATCAAACAATAATTCTAGAAATGAAGGAAATGATAAACCAAATTAAAAACTCAATTGAGAGTATCACTAACAGAGTGGAGCGAGTAGAAGACAGAATGTCAGATAATGAAGACAAAATATATCATCTTGAAAAAAGTCTAGCCAACAAAGAAATGCTGGTAAAAAGTCATGAGAAAAACATCCAAGAGATATGGGATATCATAAAAAAAAAAAAAACTTATGAGTCATCTGGATAGAGTAAGGTACAGAGATTCAAACCAAGGGAATGAGTAACCTGCTGAATGAAATAATTACAGAAAACTTTCCAGAAATAAAAATGGAAACGGATAAAAAAAATTGTAGATGCTTACAAGACACCGAGCACAAAAAAATCACAGTAGACCAATGCCAAGAAACATTGTTAGGAAGATATCCAATGTACAAAACAAAGAGAAAATATTAAAAGCTACAAGAGAAAGGAGGCAGATTACAATCAGGGGTAAACCAAAAATGTTAACAACAGATTTTTCATCACAGACGCTGAAAGTGAGAAGATCCTGGAACAACGTATTTCAAACACTTAAAAACAATGAATGACAACCAAGAAATCTGTATTCAGAAAAATTAAGTTTCAGGTAAGACAACTAAATAAAAATATTTTGTGATAAACAAAAGCTAAAAGAATTTGCAGCCAGAAAACCAGCATTGCAAAGCATCTTAAGGAAAACACTACACGAGGAAAAAATGAATATCAACAACGAAAACCATCAGTGGGAATTGCCTCAGTAATGACAGAGGGAGGGGGAAAAGCTAATCATGGATAAACAAACTAAATTTTAAAAAAAAGATAAATAATCAAAGACGGGTGGCAATACAAACCATATATCAATAGTAACTCTAATCGTTAATGGCTTAAACTCTCCAATAAAGTGACATAGGCTTGTAACGTGGATTAAAAAAAAACAAATCCAACAATATGTTGCTTCCAGGAGACACATCTGAATGGAAAAGACATACACAGGCTGAAGGTGAAAGGTTGGGAAAATTTATACCATGCACACGGTCCTTGTAAGCAAGCAGGGGTGGCCATCCTCATACGGAATAAAATCGACTTCAAGACTAATTTAATCAAAAGGGATAAGGAAGGACATTATATACTGTTAAAAGAAACCATTCACCAACAAGACATAAAAATTATCAATATTTACGCAGAAAGTAATGGTGCTGCGACATTTATAAAACAAATTCTCCTCAATTTCAAGAATCAAATAGACCACAACACAATAATTATGGGAGACTTCAACTCACCTCTCTCACCATTGGACAGATCCTCCAAACAAAAGTTGAATAAAAAAAATATAGAATTCAATATCACAATCAATACCCTAGACTTAACTGACATATATAGAATATATCAACCATCATCAAGTGGATATACTTTTTTCTCACCAGCACATGGGTCCTTCTCAAAAATAGACCATATATTATGCCGTAGGGCAACACTCAGTAAATATAAAGGGGTGGAGATAATACCATGAATTTTTTTCTGATCACAATGGAATGAAACTGGAAACCAATGGTAAAACAAGGAAGGAAAAATCCTACATCACATGGAAAATGAACAATATATTACTGAATGATCAATGGGTTACAGAAGACATAAAAGAGGAAATCAAAAAATTCTTAGAGATAAATGAAAATACAGACACAACATATCAGATTCAATGGGACACAATGAAACAAGATTCAAGAGGCAAATTCATCGCCTGGAGGTCATTCCTCAAAAAAAGAAAAAAAAAAAAACAAAAACAACAAATAAATGAGCTCTCACTTCATCTCAAAGCCCTAGAAAAGGAAGAGCAAAACAACAGCAAATGTAGCAGAAGGCAAGAAATAATTAAAATCAGAGCGTAAATCACGAAATTGAAACAAAAGAAACTATTAAAAAATTAACAAAACTAAAAGTTGGTTCTTCGAAAAAATAAATAAGATGGACAGACCCTTAGCCATGCTAACGAGGAGAAGAAGAGAGAGAACTCAAATTACTAACATACGGGATGAAAAAGGCAATATCACAACAGAAGCTACATAAATATGAAAGACAATTAGAAATTATTTTGAAAACCTATATTCCAATAAAATAGAAAATAGTGAAGACATCGATACATTTGTTAAGTCATATGATTTGCCTAGACGGAGTCAGGAGGATACACACAATTTAAACAGACCAATATCAATCGATGAAATAGAAGAAGCAATCAAACGACTACCAACCAAGAAAAGCCCAGGACCGGATGGGTATACAGCGGAGTTTTACAAAACCTTTAAAGAAGATTTAATACCAATACTTTTCAAGTTATTCAGGAAATAGAAAAACAGGGAGCTCTGCCAAGTTCATTCTATGAGGCCAACATCACACTGATTCTGAAACCAGACAAAGACACCTCAATGAAAGAAAACTACAGACCAATATCTCTGATGAACCTAGATGCAAAAATTTTCATTAAAATTCTGGTGGTTTGGATACAAAGGCACATCAAAAAAATTGTGCACCATGATCAACTAGGATTCATCCCTGGGATGCAAGGAGGGTTCAATATATGGAAATCAATAAATGTTATTCACAACATCACTAGACTTAAAAATAAGAACCATAAGATCATCTTGATAGATGCAGAAAAACTATTAGACAAAGTAGAGCATTCCTTTATGTTCAAAACATTAGAAAAACTAGGGATAACAGGAACATACCTCGACATTGTAAAAGCTATCTATGTTAAGCCTCAGGCTAGCATCATTCTGAATGGAGAAAAAATGAAGGCATTCCCTCTAAAATCTGGAACAAGACAGGAATGTCCTCTATCTCACCACTTCTATTCAATATAGTTCTCGAAAAACTGGCCAGAGCAATTAGACAGATGAAAGACATTAAAGGCATAAAAATAGGAAAAAAAGAACTTAAATTATCACTATTTGAAGATGACATAATTCTATACATAGAACACCCAAAAGGGTCTACAGAAAAAACTACTAGAACTAATAAATGAATTCAGCAATGTGGCAGGAAATGAAATCAACATGCATAAATCAAAGGCATTTCTGTATATCAGCGACAAAACTTCTGAAAAGAAAATGAGGAAAAACATTGCATTCACAATATCCTCATAAAAAATTAAATACTTGGGAATCAACCTAACAAAAGAGGTGAAAGATTTATACAATGCAAACTACAGAACCCTAAAAAGAGAAGTAGAATAAGATCTTAGAAGATGGAAAAATATACCCTGTTCATGGATAGGCAGAATGAACATCATCAAAATGGCGATATTACTAAAAAGTTCTCCATAGGTTTAATGAAATGCCAATCTAAATCCCAAAGGAATTTTTTGTAGAAATAAATAAACCAATCATGAAATTCATATGGAAAAATAAACGACCCAGAATAGCAAAAGCAATTCTAACCAGGAAGTGTGAATCAGGCGGTATAGCGATACCAGATTTCAAACTATATTACAGAGCAATAATAACAAAAACAGCATGGTACTGGTACCAAAACAGGCGGGTGGACCAATGGTACAGAATGGAGGACACAGAGACTAATCCAAAAAGCTACAACTATCTTATATTTGATAAAGGAGCTATAAGCATGCAATTGAGGAAGGATACCATCTTCAACCAATCGTGTTGGGAAAACTGGAAATCCACATGCAACAAAATGAAACTGAATCCCTTTCTCTCGCCATGCACAAAAGTTAACTCAAAGTGGATCAAGGAGCTAGATTCAAATCAGAGACTCTGCATTTGATAGAAGAAAAAGTTGGTTCCGATCTACATATTGTATGGTCAGGCTCCAAATTCCTTAATAGGACACCCATAGCACAAGAGTTAATAACAAGAATCAACAAATGGGAGTTACTTAAACTGAAAATTTTTTTTCTCAGAAAGAGAAACAATAAGAGAGGTAAATATGGAGCCTAGATCATGGGAACAAATTTTTACTCCTCACCCTTCAGATGGAGCCCTAATATCCAGAGTATACAAAGTATACAAAGAACTCAAATAATTAGACAATAAGATAACAAATAACCCAATGGGCCAAGGACCTGAACAGACACTTCTCAGAGGAGGACATAGAATCAATCAATAAGTACATGAAAAAATGCTCTCCATTTCTTGCAGTCAGAGAAATGCAAATCAAAACCACCCTAAAATACCATCTCAATCCAGTGAGATTGGTAGCAATTATGAAGTCAAACAACAACAAGTGCTGGCGACGATGTGGGGAAAAGGGTAGTCTTGTACATTGCTGATGGGACTGAAACTGGTGCAGCCAATTTGGAAAGCAGTATGGAGATTCCTGGGAAAGCCGGGAATGGAAGCACCATTTGAACCAGCTATTGCCCTTCTCGGACTATTCCCTGAAGACCTTAAAAGAGCGTACTACAGGGATACTGCCACATCGATGTTCATAGCAGCACAATTCACAATTGCTACACTGTGGAACCAACCCAGATTCCCTTCAATAGATGAATGGATTAAAAAAAATGTTTTTTTTTATATACTATGGAGGATTACGCAGCACTAAAAAATGACAAAATCATGGAATTTGCAGGGAAATGCATGGCACTAGAGCAGATAATGCTTAGTGAAGCTAGCCAATCCCAAAAAAACAATACCAAGTGACTTATTTGACATAATGAGAGCAACTAAGAACAGAGCAGAGAGGAAGAGCATGAAGAAAAGATGAACATTAAGCAGAGTCATGAGGTGGCAGGGAAAGGGAGAGAAAAGAGAAATTGCATGGTAATGGAGGGAGACCCTTATTGTTACAAAAAAATTACATATAAGAGGTTGTGAGTGTAATGGGAAAATAAACAATAAGAGAAATGAATTACAGTAGGTAGGGTAGAGAGAGAAGATGGGAAGAGAGGGGAGGGGGGATAGTAGAGCATAAGAGAGGTAGCAGAATACAAAAGTAACTAATAAGACATTATGTAAAAATATGGATGTGTAACTGATGTGATTCTGCATTCTGTATTTGGAGTACAAATTGGAGTTCAAAACCCACTTGAATTTAATGTATGAATTATGATATGTCAAGAGCTTTGTAATGTTTTGAGCAACCAATAAAAGAAAAAAAAGTAGCAATATATATGCCAATCGAAATTCATCATGAAATATATATAATCCAAAGATCGAAAAATATTCATTTTACTGAACATGGATTTATGTATAATGTTATTCAACTAGGAAGCTCACCCGTAGGTTGAATTTTCAGTTCCAACAGCGTTTAGGAGGAGTGATCTCTTCTCACAATTTGCATCTGCCAATTCAGCCACCTCACATGTGTGTACAAGTGATATCAGGTAGGATTCTATATGTGCATATAAAAATGCATGTGCTGAATAGGCTACAGAGAAAGGGAGACAGGGATTCACATATTTGTTAATTTTAAAAACACATGTAGATCTATTTCAACAAAAAAATTGACTAGATTTAAAACTCCTACATTATATAATGCAAAAGGCAATTCCAACTATACACCATGCCTCCTCTGAACTGCTTGTATTTCTATTCTTTTTGGGTTATTTTTCACCATCATTTTAGGATTATTAGTCAGAGACTAGTAGGGTACGGGTTAGTGTCAGGGGTTAAGTATTTCAAATGGAAAATTGGAAAATGAATCCAATGTGTATGTAAATATGTGCTACACAAAAATCTTCCCACTCACATCCAGAGCAATGCCTTGACAATACCTTTGCCCCAAGTAAGACACAATTAGAGTAGAAAAGTGTAAAAATCTAGGAATACATATATGGAATGGAATATGCTCGGGAGTTCACAACCTTGGAGGTGGTAGAGGAGTTTCCAAAAGTAAAGGAAAGGGTAAACACTCCACAAACAAGGAGCTCTGCTGGCCTAAGAATTCTTGGGAAATGGCCTCTGAGGTTGGGATCCTGAAATATATGTTGCTGTCATGAGCTTTAGCTTCCTTTGTAGTGAGACCATCAAAGCTGGGTCTGCATCTATGTTACCGGGAAGAAATGGTTTCTTATATTCCAATGAACATGAGGCAGCAGTGCTCAATTCTCTCTTTGTAGGTAAACTGTGGCCACTGGAGGCTAAGTGTCTCCCAGTGGGGACTGTGAAGACATTTGGTCATCCTCCACTTTTCATGGTGTTTTTTGCTGCTGCACTGGGAATTTGGTATTTGCTTCACAAAATATAAGAAGTTCATCTGGGATACAGTGCTGGAGGGAGTTCTGTCACTTGTGGTGGGTCAGGGTCTGCAGGAGAATGCACCAACCAGGCTTCTATCGCACAGAGCTTGCCCCAATAACCATAGCAACCTTATTCTGAACATTGCCCTTAAAACTCTCGATATAACAGGATGCCTTTACATATAAGGGTCTCATGTCTGCACTATATCAGTCACAAGCCATTTGGAAGCCAATGGCAGATCCACATAGCCCCTCCATGATGTTTTATCACACTCCTTCCCACCACTGTTCTAGGCGCACTACTCAGAAGGCTCCAAATTACTGGCATCTCGTGTTCTACATCATTTTCATGAAACCCAGTCAAACAAGGCACTGTCTGGTATACACATGATAAGCAACAGGACATCAAATTTTCTGCAATTCCACCTGGTCATGGGAATTTCAAAAATTTCATGGTATTTATTTAGCAATTTTTCAAAAATGAAGTTAGAGGCACTGTGCGTCTCAATTCATTCAGGAACCATTAAGTGTTGAGAAAGTTCATTTCAATGAAAGCTCTAGAGAACTCTCACAGTCAAGGCTTCTTAAAGAATTACCAAATGGTCACATAAAGCCAGGCCAATTGACGTCTACAATGTAAGGTCCATGTGTGTTTTGACTCTCATCTATGGCTGCCATGTCTTTCGTAATAAAATCATGTGATATCCTGGCTGAGATTCCCAGGCCTCTGTGGAAAGCCACCCTGGGGATAGATCTCAGTTTCCAAGAGTGAGTCTTATGTGTGTCCTCCTAAAATCCCAACACAATTCATGGCAATACTTCTCTGAGGTCAATTCCAGAATGCAGTCTCTAAGGGGAATCACACCAGAGTTCAAGCCCAGGTGGATCCAGTCATCCCTTCCAACCGCCACAAAAATTACCACAATTAAAATCAAAACACTCCCACAGGCCCATCATCTTCTTCCATGTAGACACTCCTCATAACCTCTAGCTGGAGGTTTCTATGAGCCGAAGGTAGTGTCCAAAATAAGCTCACTTGCCCCTTATTTGCCTAAAATCATGGTGGCCTGGACACTCTTCCTGTGAACCAGGAGTGATCAAATATTCCTGCTGTTAAAGTGTTCCACTTCTCCAATTTCAGCCTACTGGCTGTAGGGTATAATTCTTTATGTGATTTGGAGTCATGAGAAAAACCCCAGCACATATGGGGTAGCCTCTGCACGGATTTCAAGAACTCATTTGACCCAAATGATCCCTATTCTCACTTGATGGAGTTCAGGAACCTAAATCAAGAAGGCAAAAATATTCATCCACAATGACTGCTCTTTTGGACATTTTAGTTTTGAAAGCACATGGGATCTTTCTTTCAATCCATCAGGTGCTGAGAATCTAAGCCACAACCTCATACAAGGACAAGAGGCTGATTCAGACACATCCCATTCCAAAGCAATTAAGCAAAGAGCCACAGGTGGTGTCCATTCATTTCCATATGAAAACAATGTTCTTCAGGCTACACAAAGGGGTGGCCTGAGGCAAAGACCTTTCTGACATTCAGGGTAATAGAAATAGAATTAAGCAAATGGCCCAAAGAAGGGTTTCTCCACTGAGACTTTACTGGTCACACTGATATCTGAGTTTTCTGAGATGCTCTCATTCCCTTCAGCTATCCAGAACATGGCCATGTCACAGAGCCTTGTGGTGTTACATATCTGGGAAACACAACCATGAGTCTATTCTGGAGAGTGGCCAGAATTCACGAAGAAAAGTGGAACTTTAGAAGATAATAGATGTTGCCCATCCATAAGGCAAGCTGCAGTCCATTCATCAATTGCGCAGTATGAATCGCGGAAGCTTTCAACTAGAGACAACACATCCATTGATGCATTCTGTTTTCTAATGTCTACAACCATGGATACAGTGGGATACACAGACATAGAAACACTCACAATGTCAAACGACTTACTAGAAACAGTCCACTCCAAACCAAACAAACCACCTTTCCTACCTATTCTCAGAACATGAGAAAAAACCACAAACTCACACCTACAACGGCAAAGGCACTTTCTTCCCCTAAATAGGTCTGTGACTATCCGAAGTGTCTTCTGACTGGTGGGCCATATTATGTTCCCCCAAAATGGCCTGTCCTTTTTCACATCTGGTCTCCTTGTCCAACTCTGTGAAGTTGTAAGGAGCCAGCGGTGAGCCACTACCTGCTTTCTCAGGAAAGGCCCCTCTTCAGAGCTCTGCTGGCATTTGGCCATCCTCATATCAGCAGGTACCAAGAAAGACTGACTATGTCTTTGGGAAAAGCAAACAAGTTAGCCCACTGGGTCTGGAGTGGGACTGGCTCTTGGTGCCTGGCTTCCTGGATCCCAAGTTCAGAGAATTCCATCACCAAGGAAGTGAAGTGAGGTCACTTCTTTCAGGAACTGAATATGGTCACTGCCTTGGTAACCACTTTGTCCTAACAGTTGCTTCCAAGGTTCCCATGAGATAGAGGCTGCCCCAACATCCTGTGACACATTCAGAAGTTAGAATGATATATCAACCATAGGCACCCTGGAACAGCTCTCCACAGAGGCCTGGTTTGGTCCATCTTCTCTACATTAAGAAGAGAGAGGCTGACTCAGACACATCAATTCATCCTGACCAGGTTGTTTGCCATGGAAGATGACTATTGCTCTCTCAGGTCCTACATAGCTGCCTACATATTCTCCAAGGATCATTTCTTCATGGATCTTTGAGGTTCTCAGCAGGTGGAAGATCTTCTACATTCCTATATTGTAAGACCCACTCTGTTGCTGCTCTTAAGTTAGTTATATTGAGGGAACAGTGTATGGTTAGGGTTAATAACATGTTCGATTTGGGTTACGAATCATTCTGCAGGATGAATAATGGTATTGGCAACCTGTGATATTTACAAGAGTATACATGTGAAATATAAGTATGAAAGCAGAAATCTAGGTAAGATTTGAAGCCCAGAAGGGCATTGGGGACTTGAGTGGGATACCTAACTTTGAGTAATGTGCTGCACAGATGTCTCAGATAAATCAAGATACATCGGACCTTGTACCTTGGATGATTGAATGCTGAAGAGAACATGCAGTCAAAAACCGATATTCGGTAGGATTAGGAAGGAAGTTGGTAGGTTTAGAAAGAAGAGTGAGTATAGGATTTGGACCAAAAGTTCTTCAGCAATAGGGTTTCGGGTAGAGAGTGTATGTAAATGTCAGCACATGTGAAGAGTCAGTCACAATGATGAACTGGGGAAAACATGTAGGAAAGCAGATATCAATAGAGATATTAGGAAATCAAGCAAAGTATAAAGTGTGTGATAGGGTTAGACATTTTCAACAGGTTTGAAGTTGAATATATAATCTTAGGAAGAAACAAATATGTAGTCACCAATAGGATTGATATTTGAGAGCATTAGGCAACCTGCACATGGATGTTTTTAGTAATGCATGCTATCTTTCCATTTAGGCTTTGGTACAATTGTAAGTGTGACCTTTGCTTTTTGTGTCCGGAATATTTCTGTGATAAAATGTGTATGTAGATCAGGTGACATGAGTATTTCTTCCACCATTTCTGAGGGCAATATTTTGAAGATTTATAAATTAGTATGGGGGTAGAAATAGGTGTACCCTGCTTCTATTAATATAGACATAATGCATGAATAGACCATACTGTGAATAAATAATATAACTGGATCCACTTTAAATAATGGATTGAATGGATATCTGAAAATATATAAGAAATGTTATATTGATATACAATCATTAATTCCAACCAGTTATATATCTAATGATTATCTTATGGTTATGGTTAATCATGAAGGGTGTGTGAGTTTTTCTTCAAAATTGATTATGGAAATCGAAAACAATATATTTGGAAAAAAAAGTCTCATGAATAGACCAGTCAAGAAACATAGAGAAGTACATGTGTTCTGGAGCAGGAAGTGACTAAAAGTGAAACAAATGCCTATAAATTTGCTAACTAGTGAATGAAATATATATCCTATGATGTGCATAAACTGAAGAAATAGTAATGTACCAGTGTGGAATAAAAATTAACGTCAAAATACACATCATGTCCCATAGGAACCAACATGCATTGATGTTAAACTGGGTCAGTTAATGCAGACATATTAGAATTTGTATGCACCTTTCACTGAAGTTAGTTCTCAGTACTAGGAAACAACTATGTATTTCATGTGTATGAGTATTTCTAAGAATAATCTTGTGAAAAGTTGATTATTAATCCACATCCATGAACATGAATGAATTTAGGGAGTGTATGTAAGACACATATTTTTCATATTTTTAAAAATCTGGACAGTATATATATATATATATATATATATATATATATATATATATATATATATATATATACACACACATATATGGACACACACACACACACAAACACAGAAATTAAAAAGTAGCAATATATATATATATGCCAATCGAAATTCATCATGAAATATATATCATAAAGATGCAAAAACATTCATTTTACTGAACATGGGTTTATGTATAATGTTGTTCCACTGGGAAGCTCACCCATAGGTTGAATTTTCAGTTCTAACAGCGTTTAGGACGAGTGATCACTTCTCACAATTTGTATCTGCCAAGTCATGTAACTCAAAAGAATGTACGTTTGATACCATGTAGGATTCTATTTGTGCATATAAAAATACATGTGCTGAATAGGCTCCAGAAAATGAGAGACAGTAATTCACATATTTGTTAACTTTAAAAACACATGGAGAACTATTTCAATTAAAAATTGACTAGATTCATAATACCTACCCTTTATCATGCAAAAGTCAAGACCAACCCTGAACTGCATGTATTTACGTACTGTTTGGGTTATTTTTCTCCATCATATTAGGATTAGTAGTCGGAGTCTATTAGAATATGGGTTAGTGTCAGGGATTCAGAATTGCGAATGGACAAATAGGAAAATTAATCCAATGTGTATGCAAATATGTGCTAAAACAAATCTTCCGACTCTCATCCAGAACAATGCCTTGAAATTATCTTCGCCCCAAGTAAGACACAATTAGAGAAGAAAAGTTGCAAAATCTGTGATTACATTTCTGTAATGGAAAATGCTCAGGAGTGCACAAACTTGGAGGTGGTATAGGAGTTTTCAAAAGTAAGGACAGGGTACACACTCCACAAGCATGGAGCTCTGCATGCCTAAATCTTTTTGAGAAACTGCCACAGAGGTTGGGCACTGATATATAGGTTTTTGTCAGGAGTTAAGCTTCCTTTGTAGTGATACCCTCAAAGCTGGGTCTGGATCTATGTGACCTGGAGGACAAAGTTTCTTATTTTCCAATGAACACGAGGCAGCAGTGCTGAATTCTCTCTTTGTAGATAAACTGTGGCCCCTGGGGGTTTATTTTCTCCCCGTGTGGACTGTGAAACCATTTGGTCATCCTCCAATTTTCGTGGTGTTTCTTGCTGCTGCACTTGGAGTTTGGTACATGCTTCACGAAATACAAGGAGTTCAACTGGGAAACAGTGCTGGAGAGAGTTCTGTCACGTGTGGTGGGTTATGGTCTGCAAGAAAATGCACAAACCAGGTTTCTATCTCTCAAAGATTGCCCCCTTGTTCATAGCAACCTGATTCTGAACATTGCCCTGAAACCTCGCCATATAACAAGATGCCATTACATATAAGGGTCTGAAGTCTGCACTATGTCAGTCACAAGCCATTTGGAAGTAAATGGCAGATCCACATGGACCCACCATGATACTTTATCACACACCTGCCCACCACTGCTCTACGCCCACTACTCAGCAGGCTACAAATTACTGGCATGTCTGTTCTAAACAATTTTCAGAAAACCCTGTCAATCAAGGCACTCTCTGGTACACTCATGATAAGCAATAGGAGATCCAATGTTTCTTGAGTGCCACCGGGTCATGGGAATTTCAAAAATTTCATGGTATTTATCTAGCCATTTTTCAAGGATGACATTGGATGCACTGTGAATTTCAGTTATTCAGAAACCATTAAATGTTGAGAAAGCTCGATTCAAAGAAATTTCTGGAGAACTCTCACAGGCAAGGCTTTCCAAAAAGTGGACAAAAGGTCACTTGAAGCCAGGACCATTGAGGTCTACAATGTGAGGTCCTATGTGTTTTGACTCTCTACTATGGCTGCAAAGTCTTTCAGAATAAAATCATGTGATATCCAGGCTGAGATTCCCAGTTCTTTGTGGAAAGCCACCCTGGTCCTAGATCTCAGGTTCCAAGGGCGACTCTCATGCGTGGCCTCCTAAAATCCCAACACAATTCATGGCAATACTTCTCTGAGGTCAGTTTCAGAACTCAGTCTCTAAGGGTAAACACACCAGAGTTCAATCCCTGGTGACCCAGTCATCTCTTCCAACCGCCACACAAATGACCAGAATTAAAAACAAAACACTCACACATGCCCCTCATCTTCTTTCATATAGACACTAATCATAACCTTGGCTGGAAGTTTCCATGAGGCACACAGCACAAGACAATGCCAAAATAAGCTCCCTTGCCCTTCATTTGTCTAAAGTCAGTGTTTCTGGACACCGTTCCTGTGAACCAGGGCTGATCAAAGATGCCTGCCATTAATACTGTTCCGCTTCTCCAATTTGAGGCATACTGACTGTCAGGTATAGTTTCTTTATGTGATTTGGAGTCATGAGAAAACCCAAGCACCTATGGGCTAGCCTCTGCAGGGCTTGAAGAACTCAGTTGACCCAAAGGATCCCTCTTCTGACTTGATGGAGATCAGGAACCTTACAGAGGAAAGCAAGAGACTTCATCAACAATGATTGCTCTTTTGGCCATTTTGGAATTGGATGCACACATGGGATCTTTCTTTAGATCCATCAGGTGCTGAGAATCTGAGCCATGGACTCAAACTGCACTAAGAGGCGGATTCAGACATATCCCTTTGCAAAGCAATTAAGCAAAGATCCTCAGGTGATGCCCATTTATTTCCATTTGAAAATTGATTTTTTCAGGCTTTCGAAAGGTGTGGCCTTAGGCAAAGACCTTCCTTACATTCAGGGCAACAGAACAATAGGAAAGCAAATTCCCAAAGCAGAGTTTCTCCACTGAGACTTTTCTGGTCACACTGATATCTGAGTTTTCTGAGATACTCACCATTCCCTTCAGCTATCCAGTACATGGCCATGTCCCAGATTGTGGAGGAGATACATATCTTGAACACAAAACCATGAGCCTATGGGAGAGTGGCCAGAATTCAGGAAGAAATCAGGAATGTAGAAAGGTAGTAGGTGTTGCCCATCTATAAGGTAAGCTGCAGTCCATTCATAAATTGGACAAGATGAATGCTGCAAAGATTTCTACTAGACAGGACACATCCTTTGATGCATTCTCTTTTCTATTGTCTACAACCACGGACACAGTGGGATACACAGAAACACTCACCTTCTCAAAGGACTTACTAGAAACAGGCCACTCCAAATTAAACAAACCGACTTTCCTACATATTCTTAAAACATGAGACAAAATCACTAACACACAAACACACCCACAAAGGCACCTTCTTTCCCCAAGTAGGTCTGTGACTATCCAGAGCATCCTCTGACTGGTGGGCCATACTATGTTCCCCTGAAATGGGCTGCTGTATGTCAGATCTGGTCTCCTTGGCCAACACTGTGATGTTGTCAGGAGCCAGCGGTGAGCCACTGCCTGCTTTATCAATAAAAAAAAAGCCCCTCTTCAGAGCTTTCCTGGCATTTGTCCATCTTCAATTCAGTATTTGCCAAGAAAGACTGACTCTGTCCTTGGTTAATCCAAACATGTGAGACCACTGGGACTGGGACTGGGCCTGCCTCAGGGTGCCTGTCTCCCTGGATCCAAAGTTCAGAGTGGTACATCAACAAGAAAGTGACGTAGGTCACTTCCTCTAGAACTGAATGAGGTCACTGCCTTGGCAACCACTTTGTCCTAACAGTTGCATCCAAGGGTCCATGAAATAGAGCGTGCCCCTACTTCCTATGACACTTTTACAAGTTAAAATGGAATATCAACCATAGGCACCCGGGAACAGCTCTCCACACAGGCCTGGTTTGGTCCATCTTCTCTAGATTAAGAAGAGAGAGACTGCTTCAGACACATCCCTTCATCCTTACCTGGTTGTTTGTCATGGAAGATGACTTTTGCTCTCTCAGGTCCTTCATAGCTGCCTATATCTTCTCCAGGGATCATTTCTGCATGGACCTTTGAGGTTCTCTGCAGGTTGAAGATCTCCTACATTCTTGTATTGTAAGACCAACTCTGTCCCTGCTCTTCTATAAAGGTAGATTGAGGGAATCGTGTATGGTTAGGGTTAATAACATTTTTGATTTGGGTTAGGATCATTCTGCTGGATGAATAATGGTATTGGGAACCTGCGATATTTATAAGATTATAGAGGTGAAATATATGTATGAAAACAGAAATCTCAGAAAGATTTAAAGCCCAGAAGGTCATTGGGTCCTTGATTGGAATAGTTAGCTTTGAATTATGTTCTGCCCAGATGTCTCAGATAAATCTATACACAATGGCATAGGATCTTGTACCTTAGATGATTGAATGTTGAGGAGAACATCCATTCAAAAAGGGAGAGTTGGTAAGATTACGAAGATAGTTGGTAAGATTAGAAAAACGTGTGAGTATAGGATTTGGACAAAAAGTTCTTTAGCAATAGGGTTTCAGGTACACAAAAAAATGTAAATGTCAGCACATGTGAAGAGTCAGTCACAATGATGAACTGGGGAAAATATGTAGGAAAGCAGATATCAATAGAGACATAAGGAAATCAGGCAAAGTATAAAATGAGTGATAGCAATAGATATTTTCAACAGGCTTGAGATTGAATATATAATCTTAGGAAGAAACAAATATGTAGTCACCAATAGGATTGACATTTGAGAGCATTAGGCAACCTGGACATGGGTGATTTTCATAATCCATACTCACATTCCATTTAGGCTTTTGTACAATCGTAAGTGTGACTTTGCATTTTGTGGCCAGAATATTAATGTGATAAAATGTATATGTAGATCAGGTGACATGAGTATTTCTACCACCATTTCTTGGAGCAATATTTTGAAGAGGTATAAATTAGTATTGGGGGTACATATAGGTGTACCATGTGTGTATGAATATAGAGATAATGCATGAATAGACCATAGTGCGAATAAATAATATAACTGGTTCAAACTTTAGAAATTGGAATAAATTGATATCTGAATATACACAGGGAATCATATGTTGATATACATACATTCATTCCAACCATTTATACATCCAATGGAAATATTACGGGTGTGGTTCATCATAAAGAGTGTGTGAATTTTGCTTCAAAATTGATTATGGAAATCGAAAATAATGTGTTTGGAAAGAAGTCTCATGAAATGACCAGTCAAAAACAAAGAGGAATACATATGTTCTGAAGCAGGAAGTGATAGAATGTGTTACAAATTTCTTTAAATTTATGAAGTTGTGGATGAAATATATATTCTATGATGTACAAAAACTGAAGAAATAGTAATGTACCAGTGTTGTATAAAAATGAACGTCAAAATACACATCATGTCCCATAGGATTCTACTTGCATTGATGTTAAAGTGGGTCAGTTACTGTAAAAATATAAGGATTTGTTTGCACCATTTACTGAAGTGAGTTTTCAATACTATAAAACAAATATGTATTTCAGGTGGATGAATATTTCTGAAAATAATCTTATGAAATTTTGAATATAAAACCACATACATGAACAAGAATGAATTTAGGGAGTGTATAATAAGACACATATATTTCATATTTTGAAAAATCTAGAGAGTATATATATATATATATATATATATATATATATATATATACACAAAACACACACAGAGACATTAAAAAGTAGCAATATATATGCCAATTAAAATTCATCGTGAAATATATATCATCCACAGATCCAAAAATATTAATTTTACTGAACATGGATTTATGTATAATGTTTTTCAACTAAGAAGCTCACTCATAATTTGAATTATCAGTTCCAAAAGCATTTAGGAGGAGTGATTTCTTCTCACACTTTGTCTCTGCCAAGTTAGCCACCTCTCAAGAATATAGGTGTGATACCAGGTAGGATTCTATATGTTCATATAAAAATACATGTGCTGAATTGGCTACAGAAAAAGGGAGACAGGAATTCACATATGTGTTAACTTTAAAAACACATGCAGAACTCTTTCAACAAAAAATTGACAAGATTTATAACTCCTACCCTATATCATGCAAAAGGGAAGACCAACTATACACCATGGCTCCTCTGAAGTGCTAGTATTTCTATTCTGTTTGGGTTATTTTTCTCCATTATATTAGAATTAGTTGTCAGAATCTAGTAGGGTATAGGTTAGTGTCAAGGATTCAGTATTTCAAATGGAAAATTGAAAAATGAATCCAATGTGTATGTAAATATGTGCTACACAAAAATCTTCCCACTCTCATCCAGAACAATGCTGTGACAATACCTTCGCCCCAAGTAAGACACAATTAGAGGAGAAGATTTAGAAAATCTGTGAACAAATATCTGGAATGGAATATGCTCAGGAGCCCACACCTTGGAAGTGGCAGAGGAGTTTCCAAAGGTAAGGGACAGGGTAAACCCTCCACAAACATGGAGGTCTGCTGGCATAGACAGTTCTTGAGAAACTGCCTGTGAGGTTGGGCACTTGAAAAATATGTTGTTGTCAGGAGCTTTAGCTTCCTTTCTAGTGAGACCATAAAATCTTGGTCTGCATCTATGAGACCTGGAGGACATGCTTTCTTATTTCCCAATGAACATGAGGCAGCAGTGCTAAATTCTCTTTTTAGGTAAACTGTGGCCACTGGGGGCTAAAGGTCTTTCCATGTGCACTTTGAAGCCATATGGTCATCCTCCATTTTCGTTTTGTTTCTTCCTGCTGCACTGGGAGTTTGGTATTTGCTTCACAAAATACAAGGAGTTCAATTGGGTCTCAGTGCAAGAGGGAGTTCTGTCATGTGTGGTGGGTCAGGTTCTGCAGGAGGATACAAGAACCAGGATTCTATCCCACATAGCTTGCCCCCTTGACCATAGCAACCTGATTCTGAACAGTGTCCTGAAAACTCTCCATATAACAAGTTGCCTTTACATGGAAGGTTCTGTTGGCTGCACCATGTCAGTCACAAGCCATTTTGAAGCCAATGGAAGATCCACATGGCCCCACCACAGATGTTTTATCACATACCTGCCCACCACTGCTCTAGTACAACTACTCAACAGAGTCCAACTTACTGGCATCTCTGTTCTACACCATTTACATGAAACCCAGTCAATCAAGGCACTGTCTGGTATATTCATGATCAGTAACAGGACATCCAAAGGTTCTCCAGTGCCACCTGGTGATGGGAATTTCAAAAATTTTATGGTATTTTTCTAGCCATTTTTCAAGGATGAAGTTGGAGGCACTGTGAGTTTCAATTTTTTCAGGAACCATTAAATGGTTAGGAAGCTCATTTCAATGAAAGTTCTGGAGAACACTCACAGGTAAGGCTTCCCAAAGAGTGGCCAAACGATCACATGATATTATGCCCATTGAGGTCTACAATGTGAGGTCCATATGAGTTTTGACTCTCAACTATGAGTGCCAAATCTTTCAGAATAAAATCATGTGGTATCCTGGCTGAGAGGCCTAGTGCTCTGTGGAAAGCCATCCTGGGCCTAGAACTTAGTTTCCAAGGGTGACACTCATGCCTGGCTTCATAAAATCTCATCACTATTCATGGCAATACTTCTCTGAGGTCAGTTTGAGAACTCAGTTTCTAAGGGAATCACACCAGAGTTCAAGAACATGTGGACCAAGTCATCTCTTCCAACCGCCACCCAAATGACCTCAATTTAAAACAAAACACTCCAATGTGGCGCTCATCTTTTTCCATATAAACACTCATAATGACCTCTGGCAAAAGTTTTCCATGACGGGCACAGCCCAAGACCGTGTCCAAAATAAGCTCTCTTGCACCTAATTTGCCTAAAGTCAGGGTGGCCTGGACACCCTTCTTGTGAACCAGGAGAGATCAAATAGGCCTCCCATTAATACTGCTTTGCTTTTTCAATTTGAGGCCAACTGACTGTGGAGTTTGGATTCCTTATGTGAATTGGAGTCTTGAGAAAACCCAAGAAACTATGGGCTAGCCTCTGCAGGGCTTTGAAGAACTCATTTGACCCAAAGGATCCCTATTCTGGCTTGATGGAGGTCAGGAAAGTTACAGAAGAGGCGAGAGACTTCATCCACAAGGACTGCTCTTTTGGCCATTTTGGTTTTGGATGTACACATGGGATCTTTCTTTAGATCCATCAGGAGCTGAGAATCTAAGCCACACCCTCACACAAGGCAAATAGGCTGATTCAGACACATCCTTTCCAAAGCAATTAAGCAAAGAGCCACAGGTAATGCCCATTCATTTCCATTTGAAAACTGCTTTCTTCAGGCTTCACAAAGTGGTGGACTGAGGAAAAGACCTTCCTGACATTCAGGGCAACAGAAGAATTGGTAAACAAAACGCCCCAAGCAGGGTTTCTTCACTGAGACTTTCTTGGTCAAACTGATATCTGAGTTTTCTTAGATGCTCGCCATTCCCTTCAGCTATTCAGTACATGGTCATGTCACAGAGCTTCAAGGTTGTACATATCTTAAACACAAAACCATGAGCCTATTCTGGAGAGTGGCGAGAATTCAGGAAGAAAACAGGAACTTAGGTAGATAGCAGGTGTTTCACATCAATAAGGCAAGCTGCAGTCCATTCATAAATAGGGCAGGATGAATGCTGGGAAGCTTTCTACTAGATAGGACATATTCATTGATGCATTCTCTTTTCTAATGTCTACAACCACGGACATAGTGGGATACATAGACATAGAAACACTCACCTTGTCAAACGACTTACTAGAAACAGTTCACTCCAAACAAAACAAACCGCCTTTCATACCTATTCTCAGAACATGAGACAAAACCACAAACCCACACCCACACCACAAAGGCACCTCCTTCCCCCATGTAGGTCTGTGACTATCCGGAGTGTCCTCTGACTGGTGGGCCATACTATGTTCTCTGGAAATGGCCTGTTCTGTCTCAAATCTGGTCTCCTTGGCCAACTCTGTGAAGTTGTCAGGAGCCAGCGGTGAGCCACTGCCTGCTTTCTGAGGAAAGACCCCTATTCATAGCTTTACTTGCATTTGGCCATCCTCACATCAGTAGGTTCCAAGAAAGACTGAGTCTGTCCTTGGTAAATCAAAATAAGTTTGACCACTGGGACTGGGACTGGGACTGGCTCTTGGTGCCTGGATTCCTGGATTCCAAGTTCAGAGAGTTCCATCACCAAGGAAGTTAGGTGAGGTCACTTCCTTTAGCAACTGAATGAGGTCACTGCCTTGGCAACAACTTTGTCCTAACAGTTGCTTCCAAGGTTCCCATGAGATGGAGGCTGCCCCTACTTCCTGTGACACTTTCACCAGTTAGAGTGGTATGTCAACCATAGGCATGCAGGAGCAGCTCAACACATGCCTGCTTTGGTCCATCTTCTATACATTAAGAAGAGAGTGGCTGATTCAGACACATCCCTTCATCCTGAGCAGGTTGTTTGCCATGGAAGACTTCTGCTCTCTCAGGTCCTTCATAGTTGCCTACATCTTCTCCAGGGATCATTTCTGCATGGACCCTTGAGTTTCTCAGCAGGTGGAAGATCCTCTATATTCCTGTATATTAAGACCAACTCTGTCCCCACTTTTCTGTAAAATTAGATTGAGAGAACAGTGTATGGTTAGGTTTAATAACATGTTCGATTTGGTTTAGAAAGGAAACTACACGGTTGAGCAAACAGGGTCCTACCGTTAGCAATAATATGAGGATTATTAATGGAACGGCCCTGGCAGATAAAAGCGTAGTTAACCAGGTTGACTATGTGAACAAAGACTCAAACCTTCCTTCTGGGGCCTCTGTCTCTCTTTGACGCTCTTCAAGTCGTTTTCTTAATTTACTCATTGATTCCTTTACAACTCCAGAATTGTCGGCATAAAAACAACATTCTTCCCTCAATGCAAGCAAAAAGGCACCTTTCTCTCATGAAGAGGAGGTCCAACACTCGCCTGCTCTATAAAACAACTTCAGAGAGAGAGAGGTTAAAATTCCTGTAAAGCTGTGATATCGGTTTTTAATGTCTTTAAGCTTTGGTCTATTTCTGCTTCTAATTGTGTCTTTGTTGTGTCTCATGGACTAGGGCAGTTCTTCCTGTGCCCAAGCCTTCAGCAATTATTATTCCTAATAGGATGGCTAAAGTGAGGGATACAGGTTCCCGGTGGAACCGGGTTGTATGCCCCCCTATTTGAACTTTAAATGAACCTGCGTCATGATAGAGCACTCTGAAAAACATCTACATCATTACATAATTAATCACATCTATTGACCATTTTATGAAAACATAAATAATGTTAAAGTGTATAGAATTATACTGTTTTATGGATGGACAAGAAAATGCACCTAAGATAGCACCAAAGTGAGGAAAACATTCTTATTTGGTTGCATCCGGATTTAGAGGGCATTGCTTCTTTTGTAATCAATTAATCCCCTGAAACCCAAGTATTGGTAGTTTTAGAGTTTGTACCCAACATGTAAGGGAAGGGGCTCAGAAGTTCACAGTCTGCAGAAATTCACAAAAATTAGTTTTTGTTTCTGTTTTTTTTTCCTCTGTTCTGGGCAAGTTAACTTTTCAAGGACACCTTGGAAGGGGAGAGCTTTTTTGTCTCTTTTTTTCTCCCTGCCAGCTGTCACCATGGAGCCCAGTTGCTAACATTTTTATCTTAGAAATGTAGCCATCTCGGTGAAGCCCCAGCTCAAGGCCAGAGGCCTTGTTCACATATTTTGTGAAAAACTGGTAAGGAGGTGTCTAGCTTAGGGGTGGTGATTTTTCCAGCCAGTGGTCAAGTAGAACAGGGCAACACGAAAAGTGCAAGTTTATGTACATTGAACTCTTTCAGAGGGACTCTTTTGCTGAAAGACCTAAAGTAAGCCTTGGTGAAGACTTCTGGAGAAGGTCATTTAAGACATTTCTATGGACCTAGTACAGAGGGGGAAGACGGGGTAGTCGAGGCTGAGAGCAGCTCCGTGGATCTAAGAATGAGGAAAGAGAGATGTAAAAGAAAAATGGGAAAGGGGTTTGGGATTTTCCTAAAACAAAACTTGAGCAGTAGAACAGGTAGAGCAGAGGGGAAGATGGGAGTAAATATTCCAAAAAGCCTTTGAGGGACTTTAAATTCTTAGAAACCTGTTTTCAGTGATGACAAAGCAACTTTAAAGGCCATTTTCATTACATCTTGTATAGGGGTCTGAGGCCTCTTATCAGCTGGTTTGAGCTTTGGGTTAGCTTGCTAGAGGACTTGCTGGGACCTAGTGCAGGCACTGACAGGAAAAGAGAGGAGTGAGTGGGTGAAGGGGTACCTTGGTACCTGCTACCTCAGCAAGGGGGCAATGTTCTGAGAACCATTGGAGGTTTGGGTTTTTGATTTAGTAATTGGAGAGGAGAAATCAGGTTGCTAAGATGGGAGTGATAGCAGAGAGTCTAGAGCAGAAGGCTGAGGGTGAGGAACTATTGGAGAAGCATAGTACAGGATGTGAGCAAAGGAGGGAAAAGGATTCCACATAGGGAAATTTCCCCCTTTTGAGAACTTGCCAAAGTTAAAAATGTCACGCAGAATTTGAGGATCTAGAGAACCCTCTGGGGGCCATAGTATTTGGTTGTCTAATTGGTAATATGGCCAATGCTGTGTACTGAATTTGATGAGGAGTTTGGGTTCCACCAGGCAGCCCCTGTATGCTCACATTCACTTGACTTACACAAGAAGTCGGCTTCTCCCCGACACAGCCGTGGCTGTTTGTGCCTTTGATAGTCCGCTAGGCAAACATAGTAATCTAGGCTAGCCAACCTGAATCTGTCTCGCGTGTCCCTGCATCCATAATGTTTGTTTCCATTATCTATGGTACAGAAGAGATTTAATGGAATTTTAGTGGGATCCTCTTCATCAGGGATATCTCAATAGGAAAGACCTATACCGAGCTGACAAATGTCTGGGTGGATAGATGGCCACCAGGTCTCTAAGGGGGCTGTATGTGAGATAGACCATACTTCTTGTCTAGTAGGATTTGTGATCAGCCATTGCTGCTGAACGGAATGATGAGGGTTAGAACTACTGGTGGCCAAGGGGAGAGTCTATAGTCTTATCCACATAGCGAATACGCAATTTGAAATGGTTAGCAGGCTTTTCCAGTTTCCAACAAGAGTCTGGACACAGCAAACGCTTGAGATGAGAGGCATGGATCCAAAAAGTGATTCTGTCTACTTTTACCGCTTTAGGTTTTATAAGTAGCACCTGGTATGTTCCTTTCCAGTGGGGTTCCAGGGATGACACCTGATGTTGTCTTATGTAGACGAAGTCTCTTACTTGATATTGACTTAGAGTCCCCTCCAACCAAGGTTGGTAGGCAGTGGCCAGCTGTTTCCACAGGTATCGCTGAGTTCTTTCAATGACTTTAAGTCTGTCAAGCAAGGGGGTGTGGAAGTGATCGTTAGGCCTTAGAGTTGGGGTTAGGTTCCTTACTGGATGATGGGCATCATAGAGAATTTCATAGGGGGTGAGGTTACACAAAGAAAGAGAGGGAGTATTTCTCGCATGAAACAGTGCATAAGGCAGGAGCATAATCCAATCTTTTATGCCGGGCTCTAAGCTTAATTTCGTTAAGGTCTCTTTAATGGTTCTATTTATTTTTTCTACCTGTCCTGAGCTCTGGGGTATATAAGCATAATGTAACTTCAAATTAATCCACAGGGTCCCAGTGAACACCTGACTTACCTGAGCCATGAACACCAGTCCATTATCAGACCCTATTGCCTTCGGCAGACCGTATCTTGGAGAAATATCTTTCAGGATCTTCTTGAAAACCATTTGTGCAGTTTGGTTGTTTTTGTGTGTGTGTGTGTGTTTGTGTGTAAGGCTTCAGTCCATCCTGAAAATGTATCTACAAAGACTAGGAGATATTTAAGTCCATACGTTGCTGGCTTAATTTCACTATTGTCCACTTCCCAAAATTGTCGTTTTCTGGTTCCTCGTAGGTGCTTTCCTCTAGGAAACTGGAAGGGTAAGCATTAACCAATTGACAGACTCGACAGGCTTTTGTTACCCGTTCAGTTATTTCCTTTCGCTGTGATTCGGTTAGTGGAAAACTCTGTTCTTAATCCTACAGGAATGCCTGCAGTTTCATTGAACCAAGGTGAGTGAGTTGGTGTACATTTTTAACGTAGTGTAGGGCTTTCTGTAATTGCAGCCTGAGCTCAGTGAAGTTGAGGCGTTCAGTGTCAGTGTCCATAGATGTTATCAAAAACTTCCTGGTGATCAGGGGTCCATTGGAATTGGGCATCTCCCATTAACACCGGGTATAAAGGAGCAGCTAAAGACGCAAACCCAGGTATCCATAACCTGCAAAAGCCAGCAGTCCCAAGAAACTCTCTGAGTTGTCTCCTGTTAGATGGGGGTGGTATCTACACAATGGTTTGTTTTCTGGGCTCAGTGAGCCATCGTTTACTGCCCCTAAGGTAACAGCCCAGGAAGATTACTTCATGCTAGCAAATTTGGGCTTTTTTGGCCGAAACTCTATACCCAAGTTGAGCAAGCTCATATAATAGTGCTTGGGTCCCAGACTCACAGTTTTCCTTGGTGTTGGCTGCCAGTAGCAGGTCATTCACGTATTGAAGCTGGGTGATTTGGGGTGCATAGTTCTGAAATTGCTGAGATCTCTGTGGAGGGCTTCATCAAAGAGAGTGGGGGAGTTTTTGAACCCCAGTGGGAGTCTAGTCAAAGTTAGTTGACCAGACGTTCAGGTTTCTGGGTCTACCCACCCAAAAGCAAACAGAAACTAACTATCTTTATGCAGAGGCAAGCAAAAGAAAGCATCTTTTAAGTCCAGAACAGTATACCATTTCCGCTCAGGGTTCAGAGTGCTAAGCAGATTGTACGGATTAGGTACCGTGTGGTGAATGTCCTGCACTCTGTTGTTGATCTCTCTTAGGTCTTTAACAGGACAATAGTCCCCGGTTCCTGGCTTTTTTTTTCTAGTAGCAGGGGAGTGTTCCAGGCCAATTGACAGGGCCTTAGGAGCCCTAAGTCCAGATATTTCTGAATATGGGGCCTTATCTCATCTTTAGCTTTTTTTGCTTAGAGGATATTATTTGACATTGATTGGGGAGGCTGAGGTTTTTAACTCCACTGTTATTGGAGGTTGTTTCACGGCCAGGCCTAACCCAGCAGTTTTTGCCCAGGCATCTGCATAATCTGTTATCCATTTCTGGTGTAGCTTGCCTGTTTGATCACTCTTTGGGGGTGTGAAGAGTGGATGTTCATCTTCTACTAATATAGTTAAAGCCGTGACTATAGGAGTTTTTACTGAAGAATTTAGAAATTTCATTTGGGGGCCTTCAGGGTTAAAAGTTATTTAGGCCAAGAGCTTGGTGAGCAGATCTCTGCCCATCAATGGGTCCAGGCATTCCTGGATTACTAGGAAGGAGTGATAGATTTTTCCTTTCCCAAGGTCCATGGTCCTCTTAGTAGTCTAAGCCCGATATTTACTGCCATTAGTTCTTTGAACTACAGACCTTTTATTTGATAGAGGGCCCAACGGGGCCTTAAGGGCTGAGTATACTGCTCCTGTTTTCATTTCAAAGTTTACTGGGGTCCGCTACACTTCAAAAGTTACCCTGAGCTAGGGGAAGTGATCTGAGCCCCAACTTTTTTAGTCATGCTCCAGAGTCAGAATGGCTGGCTGGCGTGGCTGTCTCTTTATAGGGCACTCTTTGGCCCAGTATCCTTTTTTTTTTACAGTAGGAACATTGATCTGAGGCCAGGGGTGGCCTCTGGCATGGCCCCAGGTATCCCTTCCTGTCACCTTACGTCTTAATTTCTGGCCTCTTTCTTGTTGTGACCAGGATCTTGGTCAATCCCTTAGTCTGTCTTTTGCTTCTCTCATCCTTCCTTTGCTCCCTTTCTTTCTCCCTATTTCTCTCTTATAGTATATTTTCTCAGCTTCTCTGACTAAATCTCTCTTTTAAATTTTTTTAATATCCATGGCAGCTTGCCCTATTAAGGCCATCGTTACAGATGAATTTTGATCTGCTGCCTGAGGATCGAAAGGAGTATATCTCTTATATGCCTCCATAATTCTTTCTAGAAACAAAGAGGGAGATTCATCAGGCCTTTGAATAATTTCTCTTACCATGGCCAAATTAGTTGGTCACCTAGTAGCCCCTTGGAGACCCGCTATTAGAGCCAGGCAATAATTGGACAGATGCTCTTTATCTTCAAAGGTGTTGGGGTTCCAGTTGGTTTGGTTTAAGGGTAAGCTGGCTTTGATTATGTTGGGAAGTTGTGTTGGTCGCCAATCAGGTCCGAGGATTTTTTTTTTAGTTTCTTGGAGGTTTTTCTCTTATTCCTCTGTCATAAAGAAAGTCCCTAGGAATTGTTGGCAGTTATCCCAAGTAGGCAGGTGTAAAAACGTTGGCGAGTTCTCTGAGTTCTTTTAGCCGGGCCAGCTTCCTCCAGGAAAGGAGGGGCTCTGTGTGCCACGGGACAGTCATCTGGATGGTGTTGGGCCATCCTAGCTTCTTTGAATGGTGGAGAGGCTGAGTCAGCAGCAGGGGAATCACTTAGAGGGTGTTGGGAGTTGGGGGATGAAGGCAGAGGATAAGGAGGGGGAGGAGAGTCCAGTAGAGTCTTGAGACTCATGGAGAACAGAGGGTGCAAGAGGAGGAGCAGAGAGTTAAAGAGATAGAATCGTGGGGGAAGGAATAGGAGCGGGTGCAGGGACAAGGAAAGGCTTCATCCTTGGAGGAGGAGATTTGTAGAGGTCCTGACAAGTTAAGATATATGGCTGTTGATTTGGATGTCTACGTGGCCCCTGCTAAAAGACAATATCTCGAACTTTTCAAATTAGTGCGAAGTAGAAAGATCCTTCTAGGGGCCATCCGACTACAAAGGTGGGTCATTCTGAGACACAGAATCTGCCAGATCCGGCATTTTACTGAAAAAGAAAGATTCTGAGCCCTTAAGCAGACTTTGGTCTAGTGATCAAGGGTCAGGAACAGAGGCATTGAAGTGCTCTGTCCCATAATGAAATATACACAGACAATAAAAGCAATGACACATGACACAGACAAGACAAGACAATAAAGACAGGCAATGGACGTCCAGTACTGAGACCAGGACTGAGTAGCCGGCAAAACATGATGGGCTGGCAATACCGAATCTGAAACAAAATATCACTGAATCAAGGAGACTATTGTTCCTCGATTTCATGAGTTCATCCCCCAGGGACATGGCCTGTGGCTCTGTGACATGTGTGTCAGTCACCGTGGGAGAGAGCTCACGCTCTTTACCAATAGCCATTTTGTGAAACCCTAACCTGAATCCTGAAACCAGAAACAGGGGCCTTATTTACCCCCAGAGGAGCCCGTTGGGGGTCTTTCATCTGCGGCTGCCGGATCTCACTGGGGCCACGAGATGTAAAGATCGGGCGAGGGTCGGTTGAAGAGACCACCAAGAGACTGTCTCATGCAACAGCAAAGGCTTTATTGGGAGTCCGGCATGCAAGGGCTCAGAGCTCTCTTGAATAGAGCAGAGAGCCCTGAGAACAGCTTAAGAAGTGCTTATATATTTTCCTTGGAGAGGGCAGGGAGGGAAGTTTATTGATGGGTAAGGGCGAGTGGGCGGTTTGCGCGCAACTGGTTGACCGAGTACATTCTGCAGTTTGGCAGTTGGGGACAGCACATTCTGGGAACAAGAATAGCAAACAGTTCTCAAGATTTCAACAGTGTTTTGTTAAGGATACAGAAAATCAAGAAGTGACAAGTACCTATTTTATTAACCTTTCAATATAAGTATGAAAACAGAAATATAGGTAAGATTTGAAGCCCAGAAGTTCATTGGGCTCTTGATTGGTATACTTAGCGTTGAATTACATTCTGTAGTGATGTCCCAGAAATATGAATATACAATGGCATAGGACCTTATACATTCTCGGAGGTCAATTCCAAAACACAGACTCTAAGGGGAATCACACCAAAGTTCAAGCCAAGGTGGACCCAATTATCTCTTCCAACCGCCACACAAATGACCACAATTAAAACCAAGACACTCCCACATGCCACTCATCTTCTTCCATATAGACACTCACCATAACTCTGGAAAGAGGATTCCATGAGAGGGGCAGCACAAGACAGTGTTCCAAATAAGCTCCCTTTCCCCTCATTTGCCAATAGTCAGGGTGGCCTGGACACCCTCCCTGTGAACCAGGAGTTATCAAACAGGTCTGGCATTAATACAGCTCTGTTCTCCAATTTGAGGCCTACTGACTGTGGGGTTTAGATTCTTTATTTGAATTGGATTCATAAGAAAACCCAAGAACCTATGGGCTAGCATCTGCAGGGCTTTGAAGAACTCATTTGACCCAAAGGATCCCTATTCTCACTTGATGTAGGTAAGGAACCTTACAGAGGAATGTGAGGGGACTTCATCCACAGTGACTGATTTTTGGCCATTTTGATTTTGGATCCACACATGGGATCGTTCTTTAGATCCATCAGGTGCTGAGAATCTAAGCCACAGGCTCACACAGGACCAAGAGGCTGATTCAGACACATCCCTTTACAAAGCAATTAAGCAAAGAGCCACAGGTGATGCCCATTCATTTCCGTTTGAAAACTGTTTTCTTCAGGATTCACAAAGGCGTGGCCTCAGGCAAAGAACTTACTGACATTCAGGGCAACAGAAAAATAGGCAATCAAAAGGCCCATTGCAGTGTTTCTCCACTGAGACTTTCCTGGTCACATCGATATCTGAGTTTTCTGAGATGCTTGTCATTCCCTTCAGCTATCCAGTACATGTCCATGTCACAGTGCTTGGAGGTGGTACATATCGTGAACTCAAAAGCATGAGCCTATTTTGGAGAGTGGCTAGATTTCAGGAAGAAAACAGGAACTTAGGAAGATAGCAGGTGTTGCCCATCGATATGGCAATCCCTAGTGCATTCATAAATTGGGCAGGATGAATGCTGGGAAACTTTCTACTAGACAGGAAACATCCATTGATGCATTCTCTTTTTCTAATGTCTACAACCATGGACACAGTGAGATACACAGACATAGAAACACTCGCCTTGTTAAACAACTTACTAGAAACAGTTCACTCCAAACCAAACAAACCGACTTTCCTACCTATTCTCAGAACATGGGACAAAACCACAAACACACATCCACACCCACAAAGGCACCTCCTTCCCCCAAATAGGTCTCTCACTATCCGGAGTGTCCTCTGACTGCTGGGCCATACTATGTTCCCCCGATATGGCCTATCCTGTCTCAGATCTGGACTCCATGTCCAACTCTGTGAAGTGGTCAGGAGCCAGCTGTGAGCCAGTACCTGCTTTTTTAGGAAAGGCCCCTCTTCAGAGTACTCCTGGCATTTGGCCATCCTCACATCAGTAGGTACCAAGAAAGACTGACTCTGTCCTTGCTAAATTGAATCAAGTGAGACCACTAGGACTGGGACTGGGACTGACTCTGTGTGCCTGGCTTCCTGCATCCCAAGTTCAGAGAGTTCCATTACCAAGGAAGTGAGGTGAGGTTGCATCCTTCAGGAACTGAATGAGGTCACTGCCTTGGCAACCACTTTGTCCAAACAGTTGCTTTCAAGCGTACCATGAGAAGGAGGCTTACCCTACTTTCTGTGGCACTTTCACAAATTAGAATGGTATATCAACCATAGGCACCAAGAAACAGCTCTCCACACAGGCCTGATTTGGTCATCTTCTCTATATTAGGAAGAGAGCCTTTAGTCCGGGGAGCACTGCAGTGAACCTCTGCACTAAAACTATTAGCAAGCACCTGGTGGAGGAGTCCTCCATAGGTAAGTGGCACCTTTATAACATCTGATATCCGGTTAAGGGAGATCTTTTCTGATGACAGAGATGTGGCCTGGGGAGGCTCACATATACTCCTTTCCAGGAGAGTAACGAGAATCTTTCTGTAATCTGTTCTGTTCTGTAGGGAATTCCTCTGGAACTGTAGAGAGGGGCCGACAGGCACGCACACGCTCCTACCCTGGAGCTATAGCAAGATGTTGCACTGTTCCACTCTTTTTCTGTTTAGGTGCTGGTTTTCTGTTTTTTGTGTTTTGTTTTGTCTTCTATTTTTTTGATTGTTTGTTTGTTTTTGTTTGTTTTGTTGTGTGATTTCAGTGGTTAAAAACTTAAGTATTTTGGACGTAAAAATGGGTAATAAAGAGAGTAAGCCTGACACCCCTTTGGACTGTGTTTTAGGGAACTGCGATGAACTTTACCCCCCTTTGTTAAGCAGGATGACAGAAGCTCCTAGCTGGCTGCCTGGAGCACACCCATTGCAGAGGGCAATGCTTGCTGGGGACCTAAGAACTGAGCATCTCCCAGGTTAACAAGTGAAACTCCTTTAAAACCCCTTGTCGCTCCAGATCAAGAGAGTCACAACATTTGGCAGAGTCCCCTGTGTTTCTCCTTTGTTCGTAAAGCAATAAACCTCCCTTTTTCTTTTTCTCAAAACTCAGTCCTCATTATTAAATTGGTATTAATTGGCTTCAAGTTCAGGAATCGAACTTTAATTTCCAAATTGGTTATCCCCCCTCCTCCCCGGAACTTTGTGAGAGCTGTCTACTGGAATATTAGGAGATGAAGCATGCTTGGTGTGGAACTGAACAAGAGGAGCTGATCCTGTAAGTAAAAGGAAGGACTGAGGGACTCCCAGCAGCTGCCAAAGCCCTGTTGATTCAGGGAATTACCTCCTTCCTTTCCGCACTGTAAGAATTATGCCACCTCTGTCTTGTTAAAAAAGAGAAAAAGAAAAACGGGACACTAAATGCAGTGAAGTCATCATGGAGACACTTTATTTTACATTTCAGGTTGCCCCTCTGTTAAAACATGTGGTCCCCCCCCCTGTGGATATCTATGGTGCACACTGGTGTAGGAGATTTTTCTCTTATCTGCTCTGGTTTAATGGGTTCTCTCTGACAGCCATAGTCTGGACCTCCTTTCTGTCTGTCTTGTGTCTTTGTATCTGGCCCTTTAAGACATGTGCAATAATGTGTTGATATTATAAATTGTTTCTTGGGAATGATCTTAGCTGAATGTGTGTCTAAATGATGATGTTTTATTTTAACAATCTGGTATCTGAATGGGTTTTTGAAGCATTGCACAATCTTGCAGTTAAAAGTCGGGTTTAGGTAATTGTTTAGTTTATGATTTCAGATAATTCATGCCAGAGAACTTAAATACTTAGGATGGAAAACTGAAGAACTCTACTTCCAAGTTGGCAAGTAACTTCCCAATCATACAGTCTTTTTTTCACCAATTTTGAATTGGATAGCCTGGGAAAATATCACTGTGTGTACCAGTGCATTAATTTGGACAAGGATAGTAAATCATAGAATGGTATCTGTTGACAAAACAAGATGTAAAGATATAAAATTTTGTGAATTGTATCTTAAATTTATATCATAATTTTCAACATCCGAACCTCAAAATTATGGTTAAAATGCCTTAGGCCTGAGGTGTCTGCTCAGAATAGCAGTTTTTCCTGCTCCTTCCAGACCTCAGCCATGACTTATGTTGAAATGTAAATGAAAGAAGCCTGCAATCTTAGTAGGAGACTGATTTGAGGCCTAAGGGTGAAAAAAAAGGTAAATTGTATGGTATTTACTAATTACTAGCCAGTCACTTTTTCTAGGACTCTTTTTTTTTCCTTAGATACTTTTTTTTTTGAGCTCATGATTTTGAGCATACAGACCTAGGTTAATGTTTTTCAGATCAGTTCTATCTTTGACCAACTGTAGACATTTTGAAACATTGCAATAGAGATTTCACCTGAGAAAAGCTACAAGGCCTTTACTATTATTATGTGTGCACACTTTTGTTATGTGTTGTATGTCTATATATACATATGTCCGTATATCATATATATGATACACAAACTAACATATACAAGGAGCGCTCATAAAAAAGCGCTCATTAAAACAAATTTAAATAGGAGATCCAAAGATCTTTAATTCACGTGATTTAAATGTTTCAATTTAAATTGGATAAACAGATAAAAATCAATGTCTTTAAATTTAAGCTTACAAATTTTTCTAGGTGTTCAAAAATCTAATAAAATATTAATATCTACAAATTGTCTAATATGCCTTGGTACTAGGACCTTTCCTTCAACATAAAAATGGTTTACACTGTCAATACATTTCTCTAATATTTTGATAAATAAATAAAGTAAATTTGATTGGGATTACTCATTCATGAGTACTTTTGTTAGATATCTGATTGATTTACTAAGGTCTGAATAAGTTTTTATTAAAGTCAGTATAAGAATATAAAAATCAGTCATGTGTTAATGAGACAGAAATTTCTTAAAACATAAGTTTACCCATAACGTTGTGTTTAGTAAGTTTTATTTTCTCTAGAGCAAGCAACCATAAAAATTAAACAACTGATTAAATAAGAACTGTTATTTTAGAGCACTGTACTGCCATTGCTTTAAAAGCTAAACTTGGTTAATGTAGAAACATCAATGTAATTGTGATGCTATCAATGTTTTCATATCTTATATGTATTCAAGTCTGTAAGGTAGAAACTTTAAAAGAGCAATATATCAAGCTGGTGCTCTGAAGTTTTATGGTAAAAAAATATATTGGGGATTTATTTACCTGTTATCAATAAGATATGTAAACTTTTATGTTACTTTTTACATTGGGGAAAAATTTAAATGTATTTTTTAGTTAATGAGAGCCTAATCGATGTAAAGGTTAAAAACTTTCAGACTTTCTTTAAATGTGATATCATATGGTGTTAACTAATGTTCATGTGACCTCAAAGAATTTATGTAAACTTTGTCAAATGATATTTATAAATAAAGATTATCTTTAGAACTAAAATACTTAAGATTTATAAAGAGCCCTGCCTTACCTGAGATAAGGCTCTGTGTCCCATCTTACTACATGTGAGAATGACTACAAAACCAGTAGGTCAGATAATATTTCTTTAAAGTTATCTTAAAAAGTTGGTTTTTTTAAGGTCAATATTCCTAGGATCTCAAACAGGGGATATAATGTATAACTCAGCCAAAAAATTCAGGGTAGCTATTACACAAGCTAAGTATTTTTACTTTTGTTAATTTTATTTTGAAATTATTTTATAAGTGATCTAAAGATTCTCTGTTACTGTTTTACAAACGTGTTGCTTTAAGAACACAACATGGGTTTATTCAAAATAATAAGTCATTACTTACAATACAGACAGAAAAATACAGATCCCAATTAATAAAAAGATAATGATATAGTTATAGACATTAAAGCCCAGTACTCTTAATATAAGGCTGTTAAAATTTATTTGCTGGATGTTTAAGATTAGGATTTAAAATTAAAGTTAAATGAAAAGCGCCAAGAAAACCAATATTTGGCTTTTGCCCTCTGAGTCAGTCTGAATCCAGGGAACAGGGAACTTCTCTAAAGAGCTTTGAAACTCTGAGCCACATAACCTCCTCCTGATCAGGGAGATTAATGAGACCACTGGAGAACAGAAAGCCAATCAGGGTATTTGTTACGAAGAGGAGAGTCATCAAAGAAAGGAGACATCCCTGATGCTTCCAAGGGAAGCCAAATGGTCAAGCAAGATCTGGACCCACCTAGCGCAAATGGCACTGGCAGAACTGAGAATCTGCTCTCAAGTTTCCCCAGAATTGACTCCCATAAAAGGTCAGCTGACTGTTAACAATAGATGGAAACAAAAGTCAGTTTGACTGCTTCATCTTAAACACTTAGCAAAGACAGTTAAGAACAAAATACATCCATTCCTGGGCATTTTAAATTATAATAATAATAATATAATTTTAAGGTATGCACTTTATGTTTGCCTCCCAAAATAAGTAAGACTGGTGGCTACAAAGAAGAATTCTCAGAAAGGAATGCCTGATACTTATAAAAAGAGACTATCAAGAAGACCTGCCACAGGGATAAGTTTTCAGTTTAAGGCCTACAGATATTCCTAACCTACACAGGTAGGCTTGGTGTTTGCTAGTACAATTATCCATCCCTGAGTAACAGAATTAAAGGTTTCTCTAAGAGACACAGAGGTCATACTAGTAAAAAGATTTTACAAGATCAGATGACATTAAATTATTAAACTGTATCTTATGGGGAGGAACAAGTGTAACAGTACAAGTTAAGTTGACAGTCCGGATAACTGGGGATATTAAAGACTGGTGATGGAACTTCTATACAGTGACATGTTCCAGCTGCTGCAACATTTTTTCAGTACTCATGGTTTTTGTTTCTCTCATAGAAGAACCCATCCCCAGATGACTTTACAACCTGTTCTTCCCCAATCAGACTTCAAACCGAACTGACTTCTAAAAGGCAACTCATGTCCCTCAACTGACTTCTAAAAGGCAACTCATGTCCCTCATGCCATGCCCACTCATGTCACCCTGTCTCAGGTCAGAAGAAGAAAAAATGAGTGACACCACTCTTCTTAAAACAATGGAGAGAAAGATAAATAGACTATCAATATAAGTAATTAATTAAGTCAGGTAAAATCAGGGAGATCGGTTTTGGGTGAGTTCTAAAATTTTGGAGACTCTTACCTGAGGGATTAAAATTTCCTCAGTGCTCTTCCCGTAATCTATCAAAGATTTGAAAGGGACACAAAGAAAAGGGGGGGATGATAGACCCAACCTGATCTTTAATTAAAATTGGGAGCCATCTTGCCAAAAAGCCATGAAAAGATAATTTTGGCTTTAGCATAAATCACTTCAAATTCTAAACCTGCTTGGAATGCCTGCCCACGCCTGGAACTCAACCATGCCCGGCTCTCTGACCAGATAGCAGCCCTCTCTGAAACTTTAGTGACACATCATAAATATTTGCCTTCTCTGGCGAGACAACAACCCTCTCTGAGGCTCTAATGGTCTTCATGAACTCTGATGTAGGGACAGCAAAAAAAATGTAGACTGCCATTAGTGTGATGTTTGTCAGAGTTGTGTTATCTGTAAACCCCCTTTTGTGTAATTTTCTGGGCTATTAAGCTGCCTGTAGGAAAGCTGGGGTTGCTGTCTTATTCCCGTCATTTTGTGAGGGAGAGGCAGCACAGCCGGTGGAAATAATAAGCTTAATTTAATTTGATTTTAATTAGAGTCAGTGGTCTTTTCTTGTGTCCTGGTCTAACAGGTAATCACTCCAAAAACATGGAGCTCTGATGGCCTAAACACTTCTTGAGAAACTTCCTCTGAGTTTGGGCACTTGAAATATATGTTGTTGTAAGGAGCTTTAGCTTCCTTTCTAGTGATACCATCAAAGCTGAGTCTGCATCTATGTGACCTGGAGGACATGGTTTCTTGTATTCTAATGAACATGAGGCAGCAGTGCTGAATTTTCTGTTTGTAGGTAAACTGTGGCCACTGGATGCTAAGTGTCTCCCCGTGTGGACTGTGAAGCCATTTGGTCATCCTCCACTTTTTGTGGTGTTTCTTGCTGCTGTACTGGGAATTTGGTATATGCTTTATGAAATACAACGAGTTCAACTGGAACCCAGTGTTGGAGGGAGTTCTGTCACTTGTGGTGGGTCAGGGTCTGAAGGAGAATGCACCAACCAGGCTTTTATCTCACAGAGCTTGCCCCCTTGTCCTTAGAAATCTGACTCTGAACTTAGCCCAGAAACTTCTCCATATAACATGATGCCTTTACATAGAAGGGTCTGCTGGCTGCACCATGTCAGTCACAAACCATTTGGAAAGCAATGGCAAATCCTCATGGCCACACCACATATGTATTATCACACACCTACCCACCACTGCAATAGGCCCACTACTCAGCAGGCTCCAACTTACTGGCATCTTTGTTCTACACCATTTTCATGAAACCCGGTCAATCATGGCATTCTCTGGTACACTCATGATCAGCAACAAGACATCTAAAGGTTCTCTAGTGCCACCTGGTTAAGGGAATTTCAAAGATTTCATTGTATTTATCTAGCCATTTTTCTTGGATGAAGTTGGAGGCACTGTGGGTTTCAGTTTATTCAGGAACTATTAAATGTGAGGAAGCTATTTTCATTAAATTCTCTGGAGAAATCTCACAGGCAAGTCTTCCCATAGAGTGGTCAAAAGGTCACATGAAGCCAGGCCCATTGAGGTCTTTAATGTGACGTCCATGGGTGTTCTGACTGTCAACTATGGCTGCCAAATCTTTCAGAATAAAATCATGTGATATCCTAGCTGATATTCCAAGGCTCTGTGGAAAGCCATCCTGGTATTTGATCTCAGTTTCCAAGGGCGAATCCCATGCGTGGCCTCCTAAAATCTGAATGCAGTTTATGGCAATATTTCTCTGAGATCAGTTCCAGAACTCAGACTCTAAGGGGAATCACACCAGAGTTCAAGCCCAGATAGACCCAGTCATCACTTCCAACCGCCAAACAAATGACCACAATTAAAACCAAAACACACCCACAAGGCCCTCATCTTCTTCCATATAGACACTCATCATAACCTGTGGCTGGAGGTTTCCATGAGGGACTCAGCCCAAGACAGTGTACAAAATAACCTCCCTTGCCCGTCATTTGCCTAAAGTCAGGGTTGCCTGGACACCCTTCCTGAGAACCAGGAGTGATCAAATAAGCCTGCCGTAAATACTGCTCTGATTCTCCAATTTGAGGCCTCCTGACTCTCGGGTATAGATTCTTTATGTGAATTGGAATCATGAGAAAACCCAAGCACCTATGGGCTATCCTCTGCAGGGATTGAAGAACTCATTTGACAAAAAGGATCCCTATTTTCACTTGATGGAGATCAGGAATCTTACAGAGGAAAGCGAGAGACTTCGTCCACAATGACTGCTTTTTTGGCCATTTTGGTTTTGGAAGCACACATGTAATTGTTCGTTAGATCCATCAGGTGCTGAGAATCTATTCAACAACCTCACACATGGCCAAGAGTCTGATGCAGACACATCCCTTTCCAAAGCAATTAAGCAAAGATCTACAGCTGATGCCCATTAATTTCCATTGAAAACCGTTTTCTTCAGGCTTCACAAAGGGGTGGCCTGAGGCAAAGACCTTTCTGACATTCAGGGCAACAGAACAATAGGTAAGCAAATGGCCCAAGGCAGGGTTTCTGGAATGATATCTGAGTTTTCCGAGATGATCCCATTCCCTTCAGCTATCCAGTACATAGCCATGTCACAGAGCTTGGAGGTGGTACATGTCTTGGAAACAAAACCATGAGCCTATTCTGGAGAGTGGCCAGAATTCAAGAAGAAATCAGGAATTTAGGAAGACAGTGGTTTTTGCCCATCCATTAGGCAAGCCAAAATCCATTCATAAATTGGGCAGGATGAATGTTGTGAAGCTTTCTACTATTCAGGACACATCCATTGATGCATTCTCTTTTCTAATGTCTACAACCACGGACACAGTGGGATAAACAGACATAGAAACACTCACATTGTCAAAAGACTTACTAGAAACAGTCCACTCCAATCCTAACAAACCGACTTTCCTACCTATTCTCAGATCATTAGACAAAACCACAAACTCACACACACACCCACAAAGTCACCTCCTTCCCCCAAGTAGGTCTATGACTATCCGGAGTGTCCTCTGACTGATGGGCCATAGTATGTTACTCCAAAATGGACTGTCCTATGTCAGATCTGGACTCCTTGGCCAACACTGTGATGTTGTCAGGTGCCAGTGGTGAGACACTACCTGCTTACTCAGGAAAGGCCCCTCTTCAGACCTTCCTGGCATTTGGCCATCCTCACATCAGTAGTTACCAAGAAAGACTGATGCTGTCCTTGGTAAATCCAAACATGTGAGGCCACTGGGACTGGGACTGGGACTGCCTCTGGGTGCCTGGCTTCCTGGATCCCTAGTTCAGAGAGTTCCATCACCAAGAAAGTGATGTAGGTCACTTCCTTCAGAAACTGAATGAGGTCACTGCCTTGGCAACCACTTTGTCCTAACAGTTGCTTCCAAGTGTCCCAATTGATGGAGTCTGCCCCTACTTCCTCTGACACTTTCACAAGTTTGAATGGTATATCAAACATAGGCACCCGGGAACAGCCCTCCACACAGGCCTGGTATTGTCCATCTTCTCTACATTAAGAAAAGAGAGACTGCTTCAGACACACCCCTTCATCCTGACCAGGTTGTTTGTCGTGGAAGATGACTTTTGCTCTCTCAGGTCCATCATAGCTTCCTATATCTTCCCCAGGGTTCATTTCTGCATGGACCTTTTCATTTCTCAGCAGGTGGAAGATTTCTTACATTCCTGTATTGTAAGACCAACTCTGTCCCTGCTTTTCTGTAAAGTTAGATTGAGGGAACAAAGTATGGTTAGGGTTAATAACATGTTTGATTTGGCTTAGGAATCATTCTGCTGGATGAATAATGTTATTGGGAACCTGCGATATTTATAAGAATATATAGAGGGGAAATATATGTATGAAAACAGAAATCTAGGTAAGATTTGAAGCCCAGAAGGGAATTGGATCCTTGATTGGGATACTTAGGTTTGAATTATGTTCTGCACATGTGTCTCAGATAAATCTATACACAATGGCATAGGACCTTGTACCTTGGATGATTGAATGTCAAAGAAAACATCCAGTCAAAAAAGGATAGTTTGTAGGATTAGGAAGATAGTTGGTAGGATTAGGAAAAAGAGTGAGTATAGTATTTGGACAAAAAGTTCTTTAGCAATAGGGTTTCGGGTAGAGAGAAAATGTAAATGTCAGCAGATGTGAAGACTCAGTCACAATGATGAACTGGGGAAAATATGTAGGAAAGCATATATCAATAGAGACATTAGAAAATCAGGCAAATGATAAAGTGATCGATAGGATTAGACATTTTCAACAGGCTTGAGTTTAAATAAATAATATTAGGAAGAAACAAATATGTAGTCACCAATAGGATTGACATTTGAGAGCATTAGGCAACCTGGACATGGGTGATGTTCATAATCAATACTCACATTCCATTTAGGCTTTGGTACAGTCGTAAGTGTGACTTTGAATTTTGTGGCCAGAATATTACTGTGATAAAATGTATATGTAGATCAGGTGACATGAGTATTTGTTGCACCATTTCTGAGAGCAATATTTTGAAGAGATATAAATTAGTATTGGGGGCACAAATAGGTGTACCATGTGTGTATGAATATAGAGAGAATGCATGAATAGACCATACTGTGAATAAATAATATAATTGTTTCCAAATTTAGAAATTGGAATAAATTGATATCCCAAAATACGCAGGAAATCTTACATTGATATACATACATTCTTTCCAACCAGTTATACATCTAATGGTAATATTAGGGTTGTAGTTTATCATAAAATGTGTGTGAGTTTTGCTTCCAAATTGATTATGGAAATCGAAAATAATGTGTTTGGAAAGAAGTCTCATGAAATAACCAGTCAAAAACAAGGAGGAATACATGTGTTCTGAAGCAGGAAGTGATTGAATGTGTTACAAATGTCTTTAAATTTGTGAACTTGTGGATGAAATGTATATTCTACGATGTATAAAAACTGAAGAAATAGTAATGTACCAGTGTTGAATTAAAATGAACATCAAAATACACATCATGTCCCATAGAAATCTACTTTCATTGATGTTAAATTGGGTCAGTTACTGTAGAAATATAAGGCTTTGTTTGCACCATTCACTGAAGTGAGTTTTCAGTTCTAGGAAACAAATATGTATTTCAGGTGGATGAATATTTCTAAAAACAATCTTATGAAAAGTTGATTATAAAACCACATACATGAACATGAGTGAATTATTTAGGGAGTGTATAATAAGACACATATATTTCATATTTTGAAAATTATATATATATATATATATATATATATATATATATATATATATATCACAGATACATTAGAAATTAGCAATATATATGCCAATCAAAATTCATCATGAAATATATATCATTCACAGATCCAAAAATATTAATTTTACTAAACATGGATTTATGTATAATGTTTTTCAACTAAGAAGCTCACTCATAGTTTGAATTTTCAGTTACAAAAATATTTAGGAGGAGTGATCTCTTCTCATACTTTGTATCTCCCAAGTTAGCCACCTCACAAAAATGTACGTGTGATACCAGGTAGGATTTTATATGTGCATATAAAAATACATGTGCTAAATTGGCTACAGAAAAAGGGAGACAGAAATTCACATGTGTGTTAACTTTAAAAACACATGGAGGACTATTTCAACAAAAAATTAACAAGATTTATAACTCCTACCCTATATCATGCAAAAGGCAAGACCAACTATACGCCATGCCTCCTCTCAACTGCTTGTATTTCTATTCTGTTTGGGTTATATTTCTCCGTCATATTAGGATTAGTAGTCAGAGTCTAGTAGGGTATGTGTTAGTGTCAGGGATTCAGTATTTTGAATGGAAAACTGAAAAATGAATCCAATGTGTATGTAAATATGTGCTACACAAAAATCTTCCCACTCTCATTCAGAACAATGCCTTGACAACACCTACGGCCCAAGTATGACACAATCAGAGGAGAAGAGTTAGAAAATCCGTGAATACATATATAGAATGGAATATGATCAGGAGTTCACAACCTTGGAAGTGGTAGAGGAGTTTCCAAAAGTAAGGGACAGGGTAAACCCTCCACAAACATGAAGGTCTTCTGGCCTAGAGACTTCTTGAGAAACTGCCTGTGAGGTTGGGCACTTGAAATATATGTTGTTGTCAGGAGCTTTAGCTTCCTTTATAGTGAGACCATAAAAGCTGGGTCTGCATCAATGTGACCTGGAGGACATGGTTTCTTATTTTCCAATGAACATGAGACAGCAGTGCTGAATTTTCCATTGTAGGTAAACTGTGGCCCCTGGGGGCTAAATGTCTCCCTGTGTGGACATTGAATCCATATGGTCATCCTCTATTTTCGTGGTGTTTCTTGCTGCTGTACTCGGAGTTGGGTATTTGCTTCACAAAATACAAGGAGTTCAACGGGGACACAGTGCGGGAGGGATTTCTGTCACGTGTGGTGGGTCAGGGTCTGCAGAAGAATACAAGAACCAGGCTTCTATCCCACATAGCTTGCCCCCTTGACCATAGCAACCTGATTCTGAACAATGTCCTGAAACCTTTCTATGTAACAAGGTGCCTTTACATATAAGGGTCTGCTGGCTTCACCATGTCAGTCACAAGCCATTTGGAATCCAATGACAGATCTACATGGCCCCACCACAGATGTTTTATCACACACCTGCCCACCATTGCTCTAGGCCCACTACTCAGCAGGACCCAACTTTCTGGCATCTCTGTTAAACACCATTTTCATGAAAACCAGTCAATCAAGGCACTGTCTGGTATACTCATTGTTGGGAAAAGTATAAACGGCAGCCATACCCCAGAAAAAAACCCCAACATGGTGCCTAAGGACTTCTTCTTCCTACCTTGTTTTTTCTGCAGTGGTGCGAAATGTTTCCACCCGTGTGAACTCTCTTGCTGGCGCCAATTTGAAATCTCGCTGGTGGGAAACCTTAGCCCCAATAAGAACTAATTCCTGGGCTCCAGAGCTGATATCTGAAAGAACTTACCAATAAACGTTTTGCCTGCCATTTATCTAAGCCCTTCCATCTTCCCCTTAGTTCTATATAAGCACTTTCATTCTTTCATTCTGTTGCCTCGTGTGAGAATATGGGTGAGCTGTTTCTAACAAGAGCCCCGTCCCCTGCCCCACCAATACACTCCGCCCTGGTCCACTGGCTAGAGTTGCTGTTTGCTGCAGGGCTGCTGTGTCTGGCTGAAGCTGCCTCTCTGCTCGGGGAAAACTGAACTCCCGTCCTGGAACTGCATTCTGCCGGAACCAGAGTTCTGTTTTCATTACTGACTTTTTCTGCTGCGTTCGAAAACTTTCCTGACGTCAGGTTGCCCGTGGCTCCGAACCCATTGGGTCTCACAGATCGCACTTCACTGGTGACGACCAGGTAGTGCCCTCTGTATTTCCTCATGACGGCTGGTCATTTTGGGGACGCCCACCTGACCACCGTTCGCCCTGAGCTTCCTGGAAGCCGTTCCAGCCCGGGTTTTCTCTTTGTCTCTCTCGCTTACTCTTATTCTCTCTCTCTCTCTCTCTCTCTCTCTCTCTCTCTTCCTTCTCTCCCTGTGACAATGGGCACCTCTTCATCTGTACCTGAAGCCTCAACTCTCAAATGTTTAATAAAAAATCTGGCCACACTCTCCCTCACACCAGACATCAAGCCCAAACTTCTAATCAAATTCTGTACCCAAGATTGGCCTACATATCCACTGGATAATGGAAATCATTGGCCTCCAGAAGGCTCCTTACATCCAAACCTTCTCTGGGATCTTTTTAACTACTGCCAGCATCTGAAAAAGTGGAGTGAGATTCCCTGCATTTAAGATTTTAGCCTTCTCACACAGCACCCTGTCGCTGCTCCTCCTGCCCTCCCTCTCAGGTCCTCCTTGTTTGCAAACCCTTCTCTTCCGCTACTTCTACTCCTGACTTCACAGATTCTTCCTCATTCAGCCCAGCAGATTAACCCCCACCTTATCCCCCAGTCCTATCTGCCCCTTCTCTCCCGCTATACCCTCCTCTTCCTCTGCCTGATTCCAAGGATCCTCAGCCTTCCATTTCATCCTCCTCCCCTCCGCCCTCTTCTGCCTGCTCCACCTCCTCCTCTTCCAAAGAGACACTCCCTTCCCCTCCCTCTCCTTCCTGTCCGCCTCCTGCCTCTTTCAGTCCTCCTGTTACCAGGTCTAAGGGACTCCTTCCCACCCCCAAGACCATCGCACCCCTTCGTGAGGTAGCTGGTCCCGAGGGTGTCATCAGAGTCCACGTGCCCTTCTCCATGTCGGACATTACTCAGCTAGAGAGGAAGTTAGGCTCATTCACCACTGACCCCACCACTTACATTCGGGAGTTTCAATGGGTCCTGCAAGCATATAGCCTCACTCAACATGACATCTACATGCTCTTGGCCAATACACTTCTCCCTGAGGAAAGGCAATGGGTCTGGGAGCTAGCCCAAGCCCATGCTGATGAAAATTATAGGACCAATCCTAACCACCCCACAGGCCCTCATGCTGTCCCAGAGCAGGATTCTCTATGGGATTACAACACCCCTGAAGGCTTACAGTCTCGTGACCTTTTTACATCCTGCCTCTTGGTGGGCCTGAAAAAGGCCATCCGTAAGGCTGTTAACTTTAAAAAGGTGCAGGAGGTCATTCAAAGGAAGGAGGAAACACCTTCAGAATTCCTGGATAGACTAACCAAGGCCCTTCAACAGTACACAAACCTCAACCCAGAAACCCCTGATGGCCTTCATGTCTTAATGACATATGTTCTGGCCCAAAGCTACCCTGACATTAAAGCCAAGCTTAAAAAGCTTGAACAGGGCCCTGCTACTCCTTAGACCAAAATCTTCATTTTCAAGGTTTTTTATGATAGAGAGGATGAAAGTGAATGCCGTAGGCAGAGGGCTGAAAATGCCAAATTCCAAATGTTGGCCCAGGTCATTCAGAGAAGGCCATCACCACGCCATCCCAATATGACACCCCCGGGAGCTTGCTTCAAATGTGGTAAGGAGAGACATTGGGCCAGGGATTGTCCTTCACTGAGGACACCGTACAACCCCTGCCCAAAATGCCATCAAAGGGGACACTGGGGGACAGACTGCCCAACAACCCAAAAGGGAGATTGGTCAGCCGCCCGGCAACCACAGCCTCTCTTGGGTTTGGCAGAGGAGGATTGACGGAGTCCTGGGCTTTCCCTCCAGACTATTACCATCAAGAATCAAGAGCCTAGGGTTACCTTCCTGGTGGATGGATGCTTCATTACCTTCCTCTTGGATACTGGTGCCGCTTTATCAGTCTTAAGGGAGTATTGGGGTTCTACCACACCCTCAAAAACTCCTATTGTCAGGGTAGGAGTTAAACAGATTTTCCCTCAAACCCCCCCATCATGTTATATGCAGGGATCCCTTTTGTCCTTCACTCACTTCTTTTTCGTTATGAGCCATTGCCCCATTCCCCAATACTCTCACTATTAAAAGTCACCATTCACATATCACCCCACACCTCTCCTACCTCTCATTTCCTCATGATGTTCCTAGGGGCAGATACACCTCCTTCATGCACTCCTCCATGACTCTCTAAACTAGTTAAGCCTGAGGTTTGGGACACAACTACACCCTTTATGGCTAAATGCAGTCCTATTCATATTGTCTTACGGGACCCTTCAAGATATATTAGTCAACCACAATATCCACTCACAACCACAGCCCTCCTCGAATTAGAACCCATCATCCAGGATTTATTACGAAAGGGGTATCTTAGGCCTACACACTCTCCTTTCAACACCCCCATTCTGGCACTTAAGAAACCTAACGTGTCCTACATCTGGTTCAAGACCTTCTCCTTGTCAACTCCTCTGTGGTCCCCATCCACCCGCTAGTGCCCAACCCTTACACCCTCCTCTCTCAGATTCCTGCCACTACTACCTACTTCTCGGTCCTAGATTTAAAAGATGCATTCTTTTCTATTCCCTTGTTCTCAGAATCTCAGAATATCTTAGCTTTTACGTGGACTGACTCTCACATCCACCATTCTCATCAGCTTTCCTGGACTGTCCTCCCAAGGGGATTCAGCCCCCATCTCTTTTGCCAAGTTCTTGCCCAGGACCTCACATCCTTTCACCCGACCTGTCCTGACTCTATTCTCCTTCAATATGTCAATGACCTTCTTCTATGTAGTCCCTCTGGGAACACTCTCAATCCCACACCGCTCAGCTTCTTAATTTCCTAGCAGACAAGGGATATAGGGAGTCTCCCCACAAGGCACAGGTTTCCCAGTCTTCTGTCACCTCTCTTGGTTTTTGCCTTACACCCGGGAAAAAGGAAATAACACTGGATGGGAGGCAACTCCTCTCTGATCTTCCAGTGCCCCATATGAAAGCCAAAATACTATCATTCCTAGAAGTAGCAGGTTATTTTAGGGCCTGGATCCCAAATTATTCTCTTCTATCCAAACCCCTGTATGACCTAGCAAATGGACCTCCTAGTGAATCTCTTGTCTTCTCCCCCATCTACCACTTCCGCAGGCTTCAGCAACTCCTCTTAAAGGCACCTGCCCTTCACCTTCCTGATCTTTCAAGACCATTTTATCTATATGTCCATGAAAAAGGGGGGCAAGCACTTAGGGTCTTAGGTCAAAACTATGGGCCTACATTTGCACCTGTGGCATATTTTCCAAGAAACTAGACTGTACCATTCGTGGGTGGGCCCCTTGCTTAAGAGCTCTGGTTGCTGGACAAATTTTACACAAAGAAGCCTCTAAGCTGACTTTTGGGGCACCTTGAACTATCCACTCCCCACATCACTTGAAAGATCTTTCAGCTTATAAGGGCCTTCAAACCCTTCCTCCATCCAGAGTTCTGTCGCTCCTCACTTTCTTTCAGGAAAACCCTAATATTACTTTCCTCCCATGCTCTGCACTGAACCCTGCCTCACTGCTCCCAATGACTCCCACGTCTAACACACCAACTCATAATTGCTTGGAAACCTTAGATGATTTCCTCCGCTGTCATTGTTCCATTTCTGAGAAACCACTCACCAAGCCTGACCTTATCTGGTTTACTGACAGCAGTTCCTTTAGGCAGAACGGCACTCATTACTCTGGATATGCTGTAGTTTCAGCCACTGACATTATAGAGGCCAAAGCTATGCCTTCAGGAACTACCAACCAGCAGATTGAACTTATAGCAGCCACTCGTGCCTGCCTACTAGCACAAGGCAAATCCCTCACCCTCTATACTGATTCAAAATATGTCTTCCAGATCTTATTATCCCATGCTTCAATATGAAAGGAGCGAGGCCTACTTACCACCAAAGGTAATGCGATCACTAATTCGGCTCTTTTAACCAATCTGATAGAGGCCTCCCACTTACCCACCCAGTTGGGAGTTGTCCATTGTAGGTCACATCAGAAGGACGGCTCTCTTATCACTGAGGGCAATGCCAAAGCTGACCAGGCGGCACGAATGGCTGCTACCACTTCCAATTATGGCCCCCATGGGGGACATATTATGGCCACTTTAGATAGCTCATCTGAAGCCCCTACTTCTTCCAGTAAGAACAAAAATCTTTTCAAGTTCCTTCATACTCTACACCATTCCAATTCTCAGTCTTTGACCCTTTTTTTACAGAGCTTCTTCTCCCTCAACCCTTCTGACATAGCCATGCTAGAGAATATAGCCTCTAATTGTCAGATCTGTCAGCGGACCAACCCTCATACTCCTTTAAGGCCCAAACCTTTCTCTTTCCACCAAGCCCGGAGACACATTCCCGCTGCTGACTGGCAAGTAGACTTCACCAACATGCCCACAGTATGGCACACTAAATACCTCCTTGTCTTTGTGGACACTTTCTCTGTTTGGGTTGAGGCATTTCCAACTTCCAATAAAAAGGCTTCCACTGTAGCTTCAATCTAACTGACAGACATCATCCCCAGGTTTTGTATGCCGACTTCCCTACAATATGACAATGGCCCTGAGATTATTTCTAGGATCACAAAAAAGGTCTCTCAAGCCCTCTCTTTCAAGTGGCATTTCCACTGTCCATATTACCCCCAGGCTTCAGGGAAAGTGGAAAGGGTAAATCGTACTCTGAAGGAAGTCCTTACCAAATTGACAATGGAATTAAACTTAGACTGGGTCAAAATCCTTCCCTTGGCTTTGCTTCGAATCAGAGCTCTCCCTAAGAAACCATCTTTACTGTCTCCCTTTGAGATAATGTATGGAAGACCTCTTATACCCCCTGGGTTGGTCATTTCACAAGGACCTCTCACCCGAGATTTGTCTTTGCCTCTCTTGTTTCATCTCCGCTCTGAACACTGGAAATATCAGAACTGGCTTCTTCCAGACCCAGTCTCCTCTCCAAACACTCCTCCCTTAACACCTGGGAGTCTAGTCTATTATAATACCCCAGAGGAGAAAGGGACTCTTGCACCAAAATGGGAAGGCCCCTATCCTGTCATTCTCTGTAACCCCACCGGCGCCAAACTCTCCTTATCAGACAACCATCTCACTCCCTGGATTCCCATTTCTAGGTTGAAGCCATATCACCAGGAGGCCCCTCCTGCTGACGACAGGACCACCCCAGAGGAACTCTAAGAATCACCTCCTGAACCTCCCCTTTACTCCTGCTTTCCACACCCATCTCACCCATTTAAGTTGCGGCTCACACGGTGTTCCCTGCAGCCCAATTCCTCTTAAAGAAGGCACAATGAGCTCTCCCAACACCCTAGTCTTCTCTAACTGCTTGTTTTTTTGTGCTCTGCTTCTTTTCTGTGCTCTGTTGGGACTTGTCTTTACCCTCCTAACCTACCATGTATTTATTCACTCTTCGGGAACGATACTCAGAACATGGCATGCAGAAGGTCCGCACAGTGGATGCAACTACTTGCTTCATCCACAACTGCACCTCTATTCCCCTAAAATTGTCACCTTCAAGGACCTTCGTCCCTGGTAGCTGGAACTGGCCTTTCATTTGCTTCCTTTTTATCAAACCAAAGACTATTGTCATTGGTGGCCTGAGATATATAATGGGTGTCCCTATTGGTCATGCAGGTTCCATGATGAACGTGGTAGCTGTTCTTACCACTCACTTGGCTACCCTGAAGGGTGGACTTCTAGTTACCTAAAGTGGCATAAAGGCTCTTCATCCGATAACAATGGATCATATACTTCAGATACACCTGACCCCAAGGCCAAACGTTGGGGCTATGTTGAGTTTGCTGTCTATGCTCGGACAACCTCAGCCAGACCCACAGGGTGGATGACTGTTGGCCGCACCCTGATTACGCCACCTAAGGCAACCATCCAGGTAGTCGAACACATTAAGGAGTCAGAATCAAAACTTCGAGATCTTATCCATAGCTCATCCAAAGAGGATTCAGAGCCTTCAACCCCCTAAGGTCCCCCTTCCACATGGCTCAATTTGCTACACCAAACTCTTCGATTATTAAACTCCTCCATTCTTTTGGTGCCTACTTCTCAGTGCTTTCTCTGTGCTTCACTTAGTCGTCCACTTCTAGCAGCGGTCCCATTAGTGGCAGGAAATATTTCAGCAAAAACCTACAATTTCTCTAAGTAAGGACAACCCCTACATGTGACACATATCCCACTGTTGGAAAGTTATTCCAACAATACTTTATTTCCTTTCATCTGTATCCACCTGCCAATAATGAATCCTTTACCCATTTGTTCCTTGAGCTATAGCATCCCATAGAGCCCTGCGTTTATGCAACCTGGACATTTCATCTGGTGTAATTGGTCTTTAAGTACCTCAACGATCAATGTCTCTGGCACCTGTATCTTGGTTACTGTAGTTCCTCTGCTTTCTTTGTATACTCCCACTGAATTCCGACAGTTGGCCCTACCTTCCCGCACCCGTAGGGCAGTCTTTCTGCCGGTTCTGGTAGGCCTCACTTTAACAACCTCAGTGGCGAGTCTCGGTCTCTCTGGTGGATCTATAGGTCATGCTCTATGGGCATCCAATGACGTGCAACAAAAACTGCAGGAAGCACTCGATACCACTGCTGAGTCTCTTGGCTCCTTGCAGTGGCAGGTTACTTCATTGGCACAAGTGGCTTTACAGAACTGAAGGGCAATTGATCTTCTCACTGCAGAAAAAGGGGGTACATGCCTATTCCTCAGAGAGAATGTTGCTATTATGTTAATGAATCTGGGCTAATAAAAAAAAAGTTGTTAAATTGCTGGAATTATCGACCCAATTGCTCAAACCTACCTCCTCCAATCCCATAACGAGTTTCTTCCAATCCTATCTTGACATGTACTTACTACCTCTCTCTGGGCCCCTTATTGGGATACTCCTTTTTTGTGCTCTCTTGCCCTGCATAATGAAGTTCCTTCAAACCCAACTGCAAAAAATTCGTAATCAAACTTTCAACCAGCTTTTGCTTAGGCACTACCAGCCTCTGATGACCGACGAACCCCCAACATCTCCAAGAGAACAGTTCACTCCGTGATGAAGCTCACTACCAGGCACGATGGAATGCAATGGACATCAGACAGTGGGAGACAACAAGCTCGGAAAACCTCTTAATCTGCCATCCTGGATTCTTGAATCTTTATGACCTTCTAAGCTTCCTCATGGCCCTTGGCCTCTTCTATGTCACTCCCCCAACATGGAACTTCTGCCAAAAATTGACCTTTGCTTTAATTTTTATCTTCATTCTGTTTTTATTCACTCTGATCTTCTTCAGGTCCTGTGGCACCTTGTCCAGGCAACGCTTCCAGTATTTTCTAGAGTCTCTGTTACAGGACCAGTGGCTGATACCAACAATCTCCTCCATCCAGGACTGGTTCCATGCCATCGACAACTTGTGGCTTCAGGGAACTTTCATTGACTTCACCCCTACGGAAGTAGCTGTCTATAGCCACTGGGTTTTATTTCTTGCTGCCATGATATTCCCAGACCTGCCCCCCGAGCATTCCTCCCCTTCCCTTTCTAGGCCTCACAGCACCCCCATACAGCAGGAAGCAGCCGGATCTAAAAACGACGCCCCACTTCCTAAGAAAACAAAAAGGGAGGAATGTTGGGAAAAGTATAAATGGGGGCCATACCCCAGAGAAAAACCCCAACATGGTGCCTAAGGACTTCTTCTTCCTACCTTCTTCATTTCTGCAGTGGTGCGAAAAGTTCCCGCCCTTGTGAACTCTCCCGCCAGCGCCAATTTCAAATCTCACTGGTGGAGAACCTTAGCCCCAATGAGAACTAATTCCTGGGTTCTGGAGATGATATCTGAAAGAACTTGCTTTCAATAAACGGATTGCTGCCATTTATCTAAGCCCTACCATCTCCCCCTTAGTTCTATATAATCACACAGCTTTTTTGAAATAAAATTTGAATTCTCCCTTTGAAGTGTCTTTGCGTGGGGAATTATTTCACTCATGATCAGCAACATGACATCCAAAGGTTCTCCAGTGCCACCTGGTCATGGAAATTTCAGAAATTTGTTGGTATTTATTTAGCCATTTTTGAAGGATGATGTTGGAGGCACTGTGGGTTTCAATTCATGCAGAAACCATTATATGGTAAGGAAGCTCATTTCAATGATATCTCTGGAGAACACTCACAGGCAAGCCTTCCCAAAGAGTGGCCAAAAGGTCACATGAAGCCAGGATCATTGAGGTCTACAATGTGAGTTCCATGTGTGTTTAGACTCTCAACTATGGCTGCCAAGTCTTTCAGAATAAAATCATGTGATATCCTGGCTGAGATTCCCAGTGCAATCTGGAAAGCCACCCTGGCCCTCGATCTCAGTTTCCAAGGGCGATTCTCATGCGTGGCCTCCTAAAATCCCAACACATTTATGGCAATACTTCTCTGAGGTCAGTTTCAGAACTCAGTCTCTAAGAGGAATCACACCAGAGTTCAAGCCCAGGTGGATCCAGTCATCTCTTTCAACCGCTACACAAATGACCACAATTAAAACCAAAACACTCCCACATGGCCATCATCTTCTTCCATATAGACACTAATCATAAACTCTGGCTGGAGTTTTCCATGAGGGGTGCAGCCCAAGACAGTCTCAAAAATAAGCTCTCTTGCCCCTCATTTGCCTAAATTCACGGTGGCCTGGACACCCATCCTGTGAACCAGGAGTTATCAAATAGGCCAGGTGTTAATACTGCTCTGCATCTCCAATTTGAGGCCTACTGACTGTCAGGTATAGATTCTTTATATGATTTGGAGTCATGAGAAAACCCAAAAACCTATGGGCTAGCCTCTGCAGGGCTTTGAATAAATAATTTGACCCAAAGGATCCCTATTAACACTTGATGGGGGTCAGGAAACTTACAAATGAATGTGAGAAACTTCATTCACAATAACTGCTCTTTTGGCCATTGTGGTTTTGGGTGCACTCATGGCATATCTCTTTACATAAATCAGGTGCTGAGAATCTAAGCCACAACCTCACACAGGGCCACGAGGTTTATTCAGACACATTCCTTTCCAAAGCAATTAAGCAAAGAGCAACAGGTGATGCCCATTCATTTGCATTTGAAAACTGTTTTCTTCAGGCTTCACAATGGGGTTGCCTTAGGCAAAGACCTTCCTGACATTCAGGGCAACAGAACAATTGATAAGCAAAAGGCCCAAAGCAGGGTTTCTCCACTGAGACTTTCTTGGTCACACTGATATCTGAGTTTTCTGAGATGCTCGCCATTCACTTCAGCTATCCAGTACATGGCCATGTCACAGATCTTGGAGGTGGTACATATCTTGGACACAAAACCATGAGCCTATTCTGGAGAGTGGCTAGAATTCCGGAAGGAAACAGAAACTTAGGAAGATAGCAGGTGTTGCCCATGGATAAGGCAAGCCTCAGTTCATTCATAAGTTGGGCAAGATGAATGCTGGGAATCTTTCTACTATACAGGACACATCAATTGTTGCATTCTCTTTTCTAATATCTACAACCACGGACACAGTGGATACACAGACATAGAAACACTCGCCTTGTCAAACTACTTACTAGAAGAAGTCCACTCCAAATCAAACAAACCACCTTTCCTACCTATTCTCAGATCATGAGACAAAACCTGAATCACACCCACAAAGGCACATCCTTCCCCCATGTAACTCTGTGACTATCCAGAGTGTCCATTGAGTGGTGGGCCAAACTATGTTCCCCCAAAATGGCCTGTCCTATCTCAGATCAGGTCTCCTTGGCCAACTCTGTGAAGTTGTCAGGAGCCAGCAGTGAACCACCACCTGCTTTCTCAGGAAAGGACCCTATTCAGAGCTCTCCTGGTATTTGGCCATCCTCACATCTGTAGGTACCAAGAAAGACTGACACTCTCCTTGGTAAATCCAAAAAAATGAGCCAATGGGTATTGGACTGGACTGGCTCCAGGTGCCTGGCTTCCTGGATCTGAAGTTCAGAGAGTTCCATCACCAAGAAAGTGAGGTAGATCACTTCTTCAGGAACTGAATGAGGTCACTGCCTTGACAACCACTTTGTACTAACAGTTGCTTTCAAGGGTCCCATGAGATGGAGGCTGCCCCTACTTCCTGTGACATTTTCATAAGTTAGAATGGTATATAAACCATGGGCACTCGGGAACCGCTCTCCACCTAGGACTGGTTTGGTCCATCTTCTCTACATTAAGAAGAGAGAGGCTGATTCATACACATCCCTTCATGCTGACGAGGTTGTTTGCCATAGAAGATGACTTTTCTCTCTCAGTCTTTCATAGCTGCCTACATCTTCTCAAAAGATCATTTCTGCATGGACCTTTGATGTTCTCAACAGGTGGAAGATGCCCTACATTCCTGTATTGTAAAACTAACCCTGTCCCTGCTCTTCTGTAAAGTTTGATTGAGAGAACAGTGTATGGTTTGGGTTAATAACATGTTCAATTTGGGTTAGGAATATTTCTGCATGACAAATAATGGTATTGGGAAACTATGATATTTACAAGAATATATAGGTGAAATATAAGTATAAAAATAGAAATCTAGGGAAGATATGTAGCCCAGAAGGGCATTGGGCCCTTAATTGGTACACATAGCTTTGAATGATGTTCTGCAAAAATGTCTCAGATAAATCTATATACAATGGCATAGGAGCTTGTACCTTGGATGATTGAATGTCGAAGAGAACATCCACTCAAAAAGAGATAGTCGGTAGGATTAGGAAGATAGTCGGTAAGTTTAGAAAGAAGAGTGAGTATAGGATTTAGAGCAAAAGATCTTAAGCAATAGGGTTTCGGGTAGACAGTGAATGTAAAAGTCAGCATATGTGAAGAGTCAGTCACAATGATGAACAAGGGAAAATATGTAGGAATACAGACATTAATAGAGACATTACTAAATCAGGCAAAGTATAAAGTGAGTGATAGGATTAGACATTTTCAACAGGCTTGAGGTTGAATATATAATCTTAGGAAGAAACAAATATGTAGTCACCAATACGATTGACATTTCAGAGCATTAGGAAACCTGGACATGGAAGGTTTTAGTAATCCATGCTCACTTTTAATTTAGGCTTTGGTACAATCTTAAGAGTGACCTTTGCTTTTTTGGTCCAGAATATTACTGTGATAAAATGTATATGTAGATCAGATGACATGAGTATTTCTTCGACCATTTCTGGCAGCAATATTTAAAATATGTATAAATTAGTATTGGGGGTACAACGAGGTGTACCCTGTGTCTATAAATATAGAGATAATGCATGAATAGATCATACAGTTAATAAATAATATAACTGGTTCCACTTTAAATAATGGATTGAATTGATATCTGAAAATATATAAGAAATCATATATTGATATAGAATCATTCATAACAACTAGTTATACGTCTAATTGTAATCTTAGTGTTATGGTTTATCATGAAGAGTGTGTGAGTTTTGCTTCAAAAGTGATTATGGAAATCGAAAATAATGTGTTTGGAAAGAAGTCTCATGAAAAGACCAGTCAGACACATGGAGGAATACATGTTTCTGAAGCAGAAAGTGATTGAAAGTGAAATAAATGCCTATAAATTTGTGAACGTGTGGATGAAATATATATGCTATAATGTGCATAAACTCAAGAAATAGAAATGTACCAGTGTTGAATAGAAAATGAACTTCAAAATAAATGTCATGTCCCATAGGAATCTACTTGCATTGATATTAAACTGGGTTAGTTACTGTAGAAATATTAGGATTTATATGCACTATTCACTGAAGTTAGTTTTCAATACTAGGAAACAAATATGTATTTCAGGTGAATGAATATTTCTGAGAATAATCTTGTGAAAATTTGATTATAAATCCACATATATGAACAAGAATAAATTTAGGGAGTGTATAATAAGACACATATGTTAAATATTATGAAATATCTGGAGAGTATATATATATATATATATATATATATATATATATATATATATATATATATATATATATATATATATGCCAATCTAATTACACAGTGAAATATATATCATCCACAGATCCAAAAATATTCATTTTAGTCGATATGGATTTATGTATAACTTTTTTTAACTAGGAAGCTCCCCCATAGGTTGAATTTTCAGTTCCTACATCGTTTAGGAGGAGTGATCTCTTCTCACAGTTTGTATCTGCCAAGTCATGTAACTCATGAAAATTTGCGTGTGATACCAGGTAGGATTCTATATGTGCATATAAAAATACATGTGCTGAATAGACTACAGAGAAAGGGAGACAGGAATTCACATATTTGTTAACATTAAAAGAACATGGAGAACTATTTCAATTAAAAATGGACTAGATTTATAACTCCTACCCTATATAATGCAAAACACAAGTCCAAAAATACAACATGCCTCCTCTGAACTGCTTGTATTTCTATTCTGTTTCAGTTATTTTTCTCCATCATATTATGATTAGTACTCAGAATCTATTAGGGTATGTGTTAGTGTCAGGGATTCAGTATTTCAAATGTAAAATAGAAAAAGGAATCCAATGTGTATACAAATATGTGCTCAACAAAATCTTCCCACTCTCATCCAGAACAATTCCTTGACATTACCTTCGCCCAAAGTAAGACACAATTAGAGGAGAAGAGTTAGAAAATCTGTGAATATATATATGGAATGGAATATGCTCAGGGGTTTACAACCTTAGCAGTGGTAGAGGAGTTTCCAAAAGTATGGGACAGGGTAAAAACTCCATAAACATGGAGCTCTGCTGGCCTAAATACTTCTTGAGAAACTGCCTCTGAGGTTGGGCACTTGAAATATATGTTGTTGTCAGGAGCTTTAGCTGCTTTCTAGTGAGACCATCAAATCTGTGTCTGCATCTATGTGACCTGGAGGAAATGGTTTCTTATTTTCCAAAGAAACATGAGGCAGCAGTGCTGAATTCTCTCTTTGTAAGTAAACGGTGACTATTGGGGGATAAGTGTCTTTTCATGTGGACTGTGAAGCCATTTGGTCATCTTCTATTTTCGTGGTGTTTCTTGCTGCTGCACTGGGACTTTGGCAATTGCTTCATGAAATTAAAGGAGTTCAACTGGGACACAGTTCTGGAAGCAAATCTGTCATGTGTGGTGAGTCAGCGTCTGCAGGAGAATGCACCAACCAGGCTTCTAACGCACATAGCTTGGCCCCATGTCCATAGCAACCTGATTCTGAACATTGCCGGGAAACATCTCCATATAACAAGATGCCTTTTCATGTAAGGGTCTGCTGGCTGCACCATGTCAGTCACAAGCCATTTGGAAGTCAATGGCAGATCCACATGGCCCAAAAACAAATTTTTTATCACACACCTTCCCACCACTGCTCTAGGCACATTACTCAGCAGGTTCCAACTTACTGGCATCTCTGTTCTACACCATTTTCATGAAGCCCAGTCAATCAAGGCACTGTCTGGTACACTCATGATCAGCAACATCCAAAGGTTCTCCAGTGCCACCTGGTCATGGAAATTTCAAAAATTTCATGGTATTTATCAAGGCATTTTTCAAAGATGACGTTGGAGGCACTGTGGGTTTCAATTCATTCAGGAACCATTAAATGGTGAAGAAGCTCATTTCAATGAATGCTCTGGAGAACTCTCACAGGCAAGGCTTCCCAAAGAGTGGCCAAAAGGTCACATGAAGCCAGGCCCATTGAGGTCTACAATGTGACGTCCATGGGTGTTGTGACTCTCAACTATGGATGCCAAGTCTTTCAGAATAAAATCATGTGATATCCTGGCTGAGATTTCCCGGGCTCTTTGGAAAGCCACCCTGGGCCTAGATCTCTGTTTCCAAGGGTGATTCTCATAGGTGGCCTCCTAAAATCCCAACAAAATTCATGTCAATACTTCTCTGAAGTCAGTTCCAGAACTCAGTCTATAAGGGGAATCACACCAGAGTTCAAGCCCAGGTTTTCTCAGTCATGTCTTCCAACCGGACACAAATGACCAAAATTAAAACCAAAACACTCCTATATGGCCCTCATCTTCTTCCATATAAACACTAATCATAACCTCTGGCTGTAGGTTTCCATGAGTGACGGAGTCCAGGATAGTGGCCAAAATAACTCCCTTGCCCTCATTGGTGTAACATCAGGGTGGTCTGGACACCCTTCATGTGAACCAGGATTGATCAAATATGCTAGACATTAATACTTCTATGCTTCTCCAATTTGTGGAAAACTGAGTATCAGGTATATAGTTTTATGTGATTTGCCGTCATGAGAAAACAAAAGCACCTCTGCAGGTCTTCGAAGAACTCATTTGACCCAAAGGATCCCTATTCTCACTTGATCGAGTTCAAGAACTTTAAAGATAAAGGCGAGAGACTTCATCCACAATGACTGCTCTTTTGGCCAATTTGGTTTTGGATGCACACATGGGATCTCTCTTTACATCCATCAGGTGCTGAGAATCTGAGCCACAACCTCACATAGGGCCAAGAGGCTGATTCAGACACATCCCTTTCCAAAGCAATTAAGCAAAGAGCCACAGGAGATGCCCATTCATTTCCATTTGAAAACTTTTTCTTCAGTCTTCACAAAGGGGTGGCATGAGGCAAAGACCTTCCTGACATTCAGGGCAACAGAACAATAGGTTAGCAATAGGCCAAAAGCAGGGTTTCTCCAATGAGACTTTCCTGGTCACACTGATATCTGAGTTTTCTGAGATGCTCGCCATTCCCTTCAGCTATCCTGTACATGGCCATGTCACAGAGCTTGGAGGTGGTACATATCTTGAACACAAAACCATGAGCCAATTCTGGAGAGTGGCCTGAATTCAGGAAGAAATCAGGAACTTAGGAAGATAGCAGGTGTTACCCATCCATACGGCAAGCCGCATTCCATTCATAAATTGGGCAGGAAGAATGCTGGTAAGCTTTCTACTAGACTGGACACATCAATTGCTGCATTCTTTTTTCTAATGTCTACAACCATGGACACAGTGGGATACACAGACATAGAAACCTTCGCCTTGTCAAAACCCTTATTAGAAACCGTCCACTCCAAACCAAACAAACCGCCTTTCCTACCTATTCTCAGAACATTAGACAAAATCACAAACACACACCCACACCCACAAAGGCACCTCTTTTCTCAAAGTAGGTCTCTGACTATCGTGTGTGTCCTCTGACTGCTGGGCCATACTATGTTCCCATCAAATGGCCTGTCTTGTCTCAGATCTGGTTTCCTTGGCCAACTCTGTGAAGTTGTCAGGAGACAGCGGTGAGCCACTTACTGCTTTCTCAGGAAAGGCCACTCTTAAGATCTTTCCTGTCATTTGGCTATCCTCACATCAGTAGGTAGCAAGAAAGACTGACTGTCCTTGGTAAATCAAAAGAAGTGAGACCACTGGGACTGGGACTGGGACTAGATTTGTGTGCCTGGCTTCCTAGATCCCAAGTTCAGAGAGTTCCATCACCAAGGATGTGAGGTGAGGTCACTTCCTTCAGGAACTGAATGAGGTCACTGCCTTGGCAACCACATTGTCTTAACATTTACTTCCAAAGGTCCCATGAAATGGAGGCTTCCCGTACTTTATGTGACACTTTCACAAGTTAGGATGGTATATCAACCATTGGTAACTGGGAACAGCTCTCCACACAGGCCTGGTTTGGTCCTTCTTCTCTACATAAAGAAGAGAGAGGCTGATTCAGACACATCACTTCATGCTGACCATGTTGTTTGCAAAGGAAGATGACTTTTGCTCTCTCAGTTCCTTCATAGCTACCTACATCTTCTCTAGAGATCATTTGTGCATGGACCTTTTAGTTTCTCAGCAGTTGAAAGATTTCCTTCATTCCTGTATTTTAAGACCAACTCTGTCCTTTCTCTTCTCTTATGTTAGATTGAGGGAACAGTGTATGGTTAGGGTTAATAACAGGTTCGATTTGGAATAGAAATCATTCTGCTGGATGAATAATGGTATTGGAAACCTGCAATATTTACAAGAATATATAGGTGAAATATATGAGTATGAAAACAGAAATCTAGGTAAGATTTGAAGTCCAGAAAAGCATTGAGCCCTTGATTTCGGTATTAAGCTTTGATTTATTTTCTGCACAGATGGGATACTTTGCTTTGAATTATGTTCTGTAAAGATGTCTCAGATAAATTGATATATAATTGCATAGGACCTTGTAACTTGGATGATTGATTGTAAAAGAGAACTTCCAGTCAAAAAGGAGTAATCGGTAGTATTAGGAAGATAGTCGGTAGGTTTATATAGGAGAGTGAGTATAGGATTTGGACCAAAAGTTCTTTAGCTATAGGGTTTCGGGTATACAGTGAATGTAAATGTCAGAACATGTGAAGAATCAGTCACAATGCAGAACTGGGGAAAATATGTAGGAATGCAGATATCAATAGAGACTTTAGGAAATCTGGCAAAGTATAGTTGGTTGTGAAATGTTAATAAAATAGGTACTTGTCACTTCCTGTTTTTCTGTATGCTTAATAAAACACTGTTGAAATCTTGAGAACTGTTTTCTAATCTTTTTCCCAGAATGTGCTGTCCCCAACTGCCAAACTGCAGAATGTACTCCCTCACCCAGTTGCACGCAAACTGCTCACTCGCCCAGACTCATCAATAAACTTCCCTCCCTGCCCACTTTAAGGAAAGTATATGAGCTCTGCTCTATTCAAATTAGCTCTGAGCCCCAGCATGCTGGACCCCCAATAAACCCTTTGCTTTTGCATGAGAGAGTCTCTTGGTGGTCTCTTCCCCCAACGCTCTCCCGACCTTTATATATGGAGGTTCCTTCGAGATCCGGCAGGGGCAGAAGAGAGACCTCAATGGGCTACTCTCAGGGAAAGTAAGGCGCCTCTTTCTGGTTTCAGGTTTCAGGTTAGGGCTTGGCAAAATGGCTGTTGATGAAGTTGCATGAGCTCTCTTTGACGGTGGCTGGCAGATGTGTCACAGAGCCACAGGCTCTGGGGGACGCCACAGAGGACTCGGGAATCAAGGAACAATAGTCTCCTCGACTCAGTGATGTTTTGTTTCAGATTCGGTATTGCCAGCCCATCGGGTTTTGCCGGCTGCTCAGTCTTGGTCTCAGTGTTGGACGTTCATTGCCTGTCTTTATTATCTTGTCTTGTCTGTGTCATGAGAGTTGCTTTTACTGTTTGTGTATCTTTCATTATGGGACAGGTCACTTCAATGCCTCTGTCTCTGACCTTGATCACTGGACCAAAGTCCGCTTAAGGGCTCAGAATCTTTCTTTTTCAGTAAAACGCTGGACCTGGCAGACTCTCTGTGCCTCAGAATGGCCCACCTTTGCATTCGGATGGCCCCTAGAAGGATCTTTCTACTTCGCACTAATTTAATAAGTCAGAGATATTGTCTTACAGCCAGGGCCACATAGCCATCCCGATCAACAGCCATATATCTTAACTTGGCAGGACCTCTGCGAATCTCCTCCTCCATGGGTGAAGCCTTTCCTTGCCATGTCCCCGCTCCTACTCTTTTCCCCACGATCTCTCAAACCCTCTGCTCATCCTCCTCCTCCACCCTCTGTTCTCCCTGAGTCACAAGATTTGACTCTACTGGACTCTCATCCCCCTCCTTATCTTCTACCCTCATCCCACAACCCCCAACACCCTCTAAGTGATTCCCCTGCTGCTGACTCAGCCTCTCCGCCATTGGAGAAAGATAAGCCAGCCCAGCGCACTCCAGATAACTCCCCTGCAGCACACACAGCCCCTCCTCCCCTGGAGGAAGCTGGCCTGGCTAAAGGAACTCGACAGCGTCAAATGATTTAAAACCCTGAAATTCCCGTGTTGCTCCCCCTCCATTCCTATGGGCCAATGATTGACAACGGCCATGGAGGAAAAATGCAAGCCTACCAGTATTGGCCTTCTCCTCTTCAGACCTATATAAATGGAAAAATAACAATCCTCCTTTTACCGAGGACCCAACCTGGCTCTCAGGTCTGGTTGAGTCATTGATGTTTTCACACCAGCCTACTTGGGATGACTGCCAACAACTCATAGGGACTCTCTTCATGACAGAGGAACAAAAGATAATCCTCCTGGATGCTAGAAAACAATATCCTCGGACTAGATGGGTGACCAACACAACTTCCCAACATAATCAAAGCCGGCTTTCTCTTGAAACGACCCAAGTGGGACCCCAACACATTTGAAGGTAGGGAGCATCTGTCCACTTATCACCGGGCTCTAATAGTGGGTATCTTAGTGGCCGCTAGGCGACCAACTAATTTGGCCAAGGTAAGAGAGATTATTCAAGGGCCTGGTGAATCTACCTCTATGTTCCTAGAGAGAACTATGGAGGCATATAGGAGATATACTACTTTCGATCCTCAGGCAGAGGATCAAAAGGCATCTGTCACAATGGCCTTTATTGGGCAAGCTGCCCTAGATATTAAAAGAAAGTTACAATGCTTAGATGGATTACAAGATATGATTTTGAGAGATTTAGTTAGAGAAGCCAACAAGGTATACTATAAGAGTGAAACTGAGGAAGAGAAGGGAGCAAAGGGAGGATGAGAGAAGCAAAAGACAGACTAAGGCATTGACTAAGGTCCTGGTCACAACAACAAACAGGCCAGAAATTAAGAAACAGAGAGACAGAAAGGGATACCTGGGCCCACAGTAGAGGCCACCCCTGGCCTCAGATCAATGTGCCTACTCTAAAGAAAAAGGACACTGGGCCAAAGAGTGCCCTAGAAAGAGACAGCCACGCCAGCCAGACATTCTGACTCTGGAGGATGACTAAGAAAGTCGGGGCTCAGATCCTCTCCCCGACCTCAGGGTAACTTTTGAAGTGGAGGGGACCCCAGTAAACTTTGAAGTAGATACAGGGGCAATATACTCAGCCCTTAAGGCCCCATTGGGCCCTCTATCAAATAAAATGTCTCTAATTCCAGGGTCTAAATGCAGTAAATATCAGACTTTGACAACTAAGGGGACCATGGACCAGGGGAAAGGATAAATCCATCACTCCTTCCTAGTAATCCCAGAATGCCCGGCCCCATTGATGGGCAGAGATCTGCTCACCAAGCTCTGGGCCAAAATAACTTTTAACCCTGAAGGCCCCCAAGTGGAATTTCTAAATCCTTCAGTAAATACTCCTATAATCATGGCTCTAACTATGTCAGTAGCAAATGTTCATCAACTCACTCATCTTTGTTCAAAGAAACTGCATTCATTCCTGAAAGATCAAGAACAGAGTTTTCCACTAACCGACTCACAGTGAAAGAAAATAACTGAATGGGTAACAAAAGCCTGTCAGGTCCATCAATTGGTTAATACTTACCCTTCCAAGCTTCCTGCAGGAAAGCACCTACGAGGAACCATACCAGGAAAATTCTGGGAAGTGGACTTTACTGAAATTAAGCCAGCAAGGTATGGACTTAAATATCTTCTAGTCTTTGAAGATACATTTTCAGGACGGATTGAAGCCTTCCCCACAAAAAAAAGAAAGAAAAAAGAAAAAAAAAAGAAACAGAGCAAATGGTTGTCAAGAAGATCCTGGAAGACATTTATTCTCCCCTTGACGACCAGTAGTCTTAACCCTCATCAGCCCCTTAAGCAGCGATGGCTGATCACAAATCCTACTGGAAAAGAAGTATGGTCTATCTCACATACAGCCCCCTTATGGACCTGGTGGCCATCTCTCCACCCAGACATTTGTCAGCTGGCTATAGGTCTTTCCTATTGAGATATCCCTGATGAAGAGGATCCCACTAAAATTCCATTAAATCCCTTCGGTACCATAGAAAATGGAAACAAACATTATGGATGTAGGGACACGTGAGCCAGATGCAGGTTGGCTAGCCTAGATTACTATGTTTGCCCGGCGGAGTATCAAAGCCACAAACAGTCACGGCTGTGCGGGGGGGAGAGCAGACTTCTTCTGTAAGTCATGGGGCTGTGAGCATACAGGGACTGCCAGATGGAACCCAAACTCCTCATCAAATTCTGTAAACAGCATTGGCCATATTACCAATTAGATAACCAAAACCGATGGCCCCAAGAGGGGTCTCTATATCCTCAAATTCTGCGTGACCTTTTAAACTTCTGAAAGTGCTCAAAAGGGTAAAAGGAGATTCCCCTATGTGGAGGCCTTCTCCCTCCTTTGCTCACATCCTGAACTATGCTTCTCCAATAGATGCTTACCCTCAGCCTTCTGCTCCAGACTCTCTGCTGTCACTCCCACCTCAGCAACTTGATTTCTGCCCTCCAATATCTAGATCAAAAACCCAAATCTCCACCAGTTCTCAGACCATTGCCCCCTTGCTGCGGTAGCAGGTACTGAGGTACCACTCCACTCACTCACTACTCTCTTCTCCTGTCAGTGCCCGCACTGGGTCCCTCCAGGTCCTCTTACCAGCTAATGCAAAGCTCAAACCCACTGAGGAGAACCCTCAGACCCTTATCCAAAATGTAATGAAAATGGCCTTTAATGTTGCTTTGTCATCACTGAAAACAGGTTACTAAAAATTTAAAGTCCCTCACAGGCTTTTTGGGATACTCACTCCCGTTTCCCCCTCTGTTCTATCTGTTCTACTGCTCAAATTTTTCTTGCTATTAAGATCCCAAAGCCCTCTCCCAATATTCTTTTACATCTCTCCTTCCTCATTCTCAGATCCACGGAAGTTGCTCTCATCCCTGCCTTCCAAGTCGTCCCCCTCTGTACCAGGTCCACGGAAAAGTCTTAATTAACCTTCTCCAGAAGTCTTCACCATGGCTGATTTACGACTTTCAGCAAAAGAGTCCCTATAAAAGAGATCACTGTAGATAAACTTCCTATTTTCGTGTTGCCCTGGTCTCCTTGGAAACTGGCTAAAAAAAACCAGCACTCCTAATCTAGACACACCCTTAATAGTTTTTCACAAAATATGTGAAAAAAAGGCCTCTGGCCTTGAGCTGGGGCTTCACAGAGATGGCTACATTTCTAAGATAAAGAAGTTACAAACTGGGCTGCATGGAAACAGCTGGCAGGTTGAAAAAAAAGAAACGGAAGAAAAAGCTCTCCCCCACATTGGTGTCCTTGAAAAGTTAACTTGCCCCAAACTGAGGAAAAAACAGAAACGAAAACTGCTTTTTGTGAACTTCTGCAGACTGTGAACTTCTGAGCCCCTTTCCTTACGTGTTGTGTACAAAATTCTGAAACTACCTAAACTTGGGTTTCAGGGGATTAATTGATTACAACAGAAGCAATGCCCCCTGAATCTGGTTGCAACCAAAAAAGACTGTTTTCCTGTCTTTGGTGCTATCTTAGGTGCCTTGCCTTGTCCGTTCCTACAACAGTATAATTCTATATACTTAAACACTGTTTATGTTTTCATGAAATGGTCAACAGATGTGATTAATTATGTAATGGTGCAGATGTTTCCCAGAGTGCTCTATCATGATGCAGGTTCATTTGAAGATCAAAGAGGGGGGCATAGAACACGGTTCCGCTGAAAACATATGTCCCTCACCTTAGCCATTCTATTACGAATAGTAGTTACTGCAGGGTAGGGCACGGGAACCATTGCTCTGGCCCATGGGACACAACAAATGACCCAAAGCAGCAATAGATCAAAAATTAAAGATATTAGAAACCTCCATCACAGCTTTGAACGAATCTTTAACCTCTCTCTCTGAAGTTGTTTTACAGAACAGTCGAGGGTTGGACCTCCTTTTCATGAGAGAAGGGGGCCTTTGTGCTTCATTGAGGGAAGAATGTTGATTTTATGTCTACAATACTGGAGTTGTAAAAAAAATCTATGAGTAAATTAAAAAGATGCCTTGAAGAGTGACAACGAGAGAGAGAGAGGCCCAAGAATGGTAGTTTGAGTCTTTTTTTACACAGTCCCCCTGGTTAACTACGTTTTTATCAACCCTAGCCAGTCCAATAATAATCCTCATATTATTGCTAACTATAAAACCCTGTTTTCTCAACCGTGTAATTTCTTTTCTCCAAGCTCAAATTGGACAAATTAAACTTATGGTAATACCCCACTAGCAGACATAGAATGTGACACCCCACAATGATCACTTTTATGATTAAAAGTAGCCAGAAGAAGAAGTGGGGAATGAAAGGTTAATAAAATATGTACTTGTCACTTCCTGTTTTTCTGTATGCGTAACAAAACACTGTTGAAATCTTGAGAACTGTTTGCTAATCTTGTTCCCAGAATATGCTGTCCCCAATTACCAAACTGCAGAATGTACTCCCTCACCCAGTTGAATACAAACCATCCACTCTCCCTGACCCATCAATGAACTTCCATCCCTGCCCTCTGCAAGGAAAGTATATAAGCTCTGCTTAAGCTGTTGTCAGACCTCTCTGCTCTATTCAAGTGAGCTCTGAGCCCCAGCATGCTGGACCCCCAATAAAACCTTTGCTGTTGCATGAGATAGTCTCTTGGTGGTTTCTTTCTCCGGCACTCGCCCAAACTTTACTTGGATGATTGAATGTAGAAGAGAACATCTATTCAAAAAGTTATAGTCAGTAGTATTAGGAAGATAGTTGGTAGGTTTAGGAAGAAAAGTGAGTATAGGATTTGGAACAAAAGTTCTTTGCCAATAGGGTTTTGGTTAGAGAGTCAATGTAAATATCAACACAAGTGAAGAGTCAGTCACAATGATGAACAGGGGAAAATATGTAGAAAAGCAGATATCAATAGAGACATTAGGAAATCAGGAAAAGAATAAAGTGAGTTATGGGATTAGATATTTTCTACAGGGTTGAGGTTGAATGTATGAGCTTAGGAAGAAACAAAGATGAAGTCAACAATAGGATTGACATTTGAGAGCATTAGCATAGCCCAAGACAGTGTCCAAAATAAGCTCCGTTGCCCTCATTTGCCTAAATTCCCGATGGCCTGTACATCCTTCCTGTGTACCAGGAGTGATCAAATAGGCCTGACCTTAATATTGCTCTGCTTCACCAATTTGAGGCCTACCGAGTGTCGGGTACACATTCTTTATGTAAATTGGAGAGATGAGAAAACCCAAGCACCTATTGGAAAGCTTCTGAATTAATTTGAAGAAATCATTTGACCCAAATGATCCCTATTCTCACTTGATGGAATTCAGAAACCTTACAGAGGAAGGCAAAAGACTTCATCCACAATGACTGCTCTTTTTTGCCATTTTGGATTTGGATGCACACATGGGATCTTTCTTTAGATCCATCAGGTGCTGAGTATCTAAGTCAAAGAATCACACTGGGCCAAGAGGCTGATTCAGACACACCTCTTTCCAAATCAATTAAAAAAAGAGCCAAAGGTGAATCCTATTAATTTCCATTTGAAAAATCTTTTCTTCAGGATTCAAAAAGCTGTGGCCTGAGACAAAAACCTTCCTGACTCTCAGGGCAACAGAACAATAGGTAAGCAAATGGCCCAAAGCAGGGATTCTCCACTGAGACTTTACTGGTCACACTGATATCTGAGTTTTCTGAGATGCTCGCCATTCCCTTCAGCTATCCAGTACATGGCCATGTCACCGAGCTTGGAGGTAGTACATATCTTGGACACAAAACCATGAGCCTATTCTGGAAAGTGGCCATAATTCAGGAAGAAAACAGCAACTTAGGAAGGTAGCAGGTATTGCCCATCAATAAGGCAAGCCATAGTCAATTCATAAATTGGGCTGGATGAATGCTGGGAAGCTTTCTACGAGACAGGACACATCCATTAATGCATTCTCTTTTCTAATGTGTACAAGTACAAACACAGTGGGATACACAGACATAGAAACACTTGCGCTGTCAAACGACTTACTAGAAACTGTTCACTCCAAATCAAACAAACCGCCTTTCCTACCTATTCTCAGAACATGAGACAAAACCACAAACCCACACCCACACCCACAATGGCACCTCCTTCCCTCAAATAGGTCTGTGACTATCCGGTGTGTGCTCTGACTGATGGGTCATACTATGATCCCCCAAAATGGCCTGTCCTGTCTCAGATCTGGTCTTCTTGGCCAACTCTGTGAAGTTGTCAGGAGCCAGGATTGAGCCACTACCTGCTTTCTCAGGAAGAGCCCCTCTTCCGAGCTTTCCTGGCATTTGGCCATCCTCACATCAGTAGGTACCAAGAAAGACTGACTCTCTCCTTGGTTAATCCAAAAAAGTGAGACCACTGGGACTAGGACTGGGACTGGCTCTGGGTGCCTGGCTTTCTGTATCCCAAGTTCAGAGAGTTCCATCACCAAGGAAGTGAGATGAGATCACTTTCTTCAGGAACTGAATGAGATCACTGCCTTAGCAACCACTTTATCATAACAATTGCTTCCAACGGTACCATGAGATGGAGGCTGCCCCTACTTCCTGTCACACTTTCACATGGTAGAATGGTATATCACCTCTAGGCAAATGGTAACAGCTCTCCACACAGGCATGGTTTTGTCCATCTTCTCTACATTAAGGAGAGATTGGCTGATTCTGATGCAACCCTTCATCCTGACCAGGTTGTTTGCCATGGAAGATGATTTTTGCTCTCTCAGGTCTTTCATAGCTGCCTACATCTTCTCCAGGGATCATTTCTGCATGGAGCTTTGAGGTTCTCAGCAGATGGAAGATCCACTACATTTCTGTATTGTAAGACCAACACTGTCCCTGCTCTTCTGTAAAATGAGATTGAGGGAACAGTGTATGGTTAGGGTGAATAACATTTTCCATTTGGCTTAGGAATCATTCTGCTGAATGATTAATGGTATTGGGAACATGCGATATTTATAAGAATATAGAGGTGAAATACATGTATGAAAAAATAAATCTAAGTAAGATTTGAAGCTCAGAAAATCATTGGGCCCTTGATTGGGATACTTACCATTGAATTACGTTCTCACAGATGTCTCAGATAAATCGATATACAATGGCATAAGACCTTGTACGTTGGATGATTGAATGTAGAAGAGAATATCCAGTCAAAAAGGGATAGTCAGTAGGATTAGGAAGATAGTCAGTAGGTTTAGGAAGAAGAGTGAGTATAGGATTTGGAAAAAAAGTTCTTCAGCAATAAGTTATCAATTAGAGTGTGAAAGCAAATGTCAGCACATGTGAAGGTTCAGTCACACTGGTGAACTGTGGAAAATATGTAAGAAAGCAGATGGCAATAGAGACATTATGAAATCAGGCAATGTATAAAGTGAGGGATAGGATTAAACATTTTCAATCGGGTTGAGTTTGAATATATAATCTTAAGAGGAAACAAATATGTAGTCACCAATAGGATTGACATTTGAGAGCATTAGGCAACTTGGACATGGATGATTTTAGTAATCCATATTTTCTTTCCATTTAGGCTTTGGTACAATCATAAGTGTGATCTTTGCATTTTGTGTCCAGAATATTTCTGTGATAAAATGTATATGTAGATCAGGTGACATGCGTATTTCTTCCACCATTTCCGGGAGCAATATTTTGAAGACATATAAATTAGTATTGGGGGTACAAAGAGGTGTACACTGTGTCTATGAATATAAAGAAAAAGCATGCATAGACCATACTGTGAATAAATAATATAACTGGTTTTACTCTAAATAATGGATTGAATTGATATCTGAAAATATATAAGAAATCTGATATTGGTATACAATCATTCATTCCAACCAGTTATACATCCATTGGAAATATCAGAGTTATAATTTATCATGAAGGGGATGTGAGTTTTGCTTCAAAAGTGATTATGGAAATCGAAAATAATGTGTTTTGAAAGGTCTCAGGAAGAGACCAGTCAAGAAAGATGGAAGAATACATGTGTCCTGAAGCAGGAAGTGATTGAAAGTGAAACAAATTCGTATAAATTTGCGAACTTGTGGATAAAATATATATCCTATGATGTGCATAAACTTAAGAAATAGTAATGTACCAGTTTTGAATAAAAATGAACGTAAAAATACAAATCATGTACCATAGGAATCTACTTGCATTGATGTTAAACTGGGACAGTAACTCTAGAAATATTAGGATATGTATGTACCATTCACTGAAGTTAGTTTTCAGTACTAGAAAACAAATATGTATTTCAGGTGGATGAATATTTCTGAGAATAATATTGTGAAAAGTTGATTATAAATCCACATACGTGAACATGAATGAATTTAGGGAGTGTATATAAGACACATATATTTCATATTTTAAATATCTGGAGATTGTGTATATATATATATATATATATATATATATATATATATATATATATATAACAAAACACACACACAGACATTCAAAAGTAGCAATAGATATGCCAATCGTAATTGATCCAGATATATATATCATCCACAGATCCAAAAATATTCAATTTACTGAACATGGATTTATGTATAATGTTGTTCAACTAGGAAGCTCACCCATTGGTTGAATTTTTAGTTCCAGCAGTGTTTAGGATAGTCATCTCTTCTCACAATTTGTGTCTGCCAAGTCAGCCACCTCACAAGAATGTACATGTGATACAAGTTAGGATTCTATATGTGCATATCAAAACACATCTGCTGAATAGGCTACAGAGAAAGGGAGACAGGAATTCACATATTTGTTAACTTTAAAACACATGGAGAGATATCCAAAATGGCGGCGGGTATGGAGAGATCAAGTCTCTGACCTCTTCAGCTGCGCTGGAATAGGGAGTCATAAACTGTCTAAATACTGTTTGCTCAGGATCACTAGGCAATGATGCACTGACATGAATCTGGGGTGAACAGTCTGGGCCACGCAGAACACACACCGAGCCCGGATCGGTTGCATTCAACCTCTGGTTTGCCTGCGTTTCGTGACTCAGCACTAACGATCCAGCTGAAATAACTGGTCTGCCCTTCTGAACTTACAGAGGTAGAAGCCAACCTAGCCTTCATAGGCAGTGGCCAAAGGATTGAAACGGGGCATGGGAGAGACAGTCAGGACCCACCAGTTGCATCGGTCACCCGGCAAAGGGAACGAATGATCACCATTTGCATGGGATACCACCATGGCATAGAACTGACGTCAAGGATGGAGGAGATAACTTCATTGAAACCAGCGCGACAGGTTTGTAATTCCCTAGCCATCTCTCTCCACACAGCAGGGAATCCTTAAGGGCCCCTCCCAGCTCTCCCGTAAGGGTTCCTCTCAGCTCTACCATGAGCGCGATAGCCAGACCGAGAAAATCAGGAGTGGCGCGGGACTTGTGGCACAGAACTCCAGGCTACCGCTCCCACCAGTGCTGACAACTGAGGTCTCTTGCACCAGCTACTGGGGCGTGGCTCCCGGAGGGCAAACAAATTCGCTTGGGGATCTCAGCCCCAAGCTCTACAAACTTAGGGTCTGAGGGAAG